>NW_026886525.1:0-78591 GCF_032173495.1 Musca vetustissima | reverse complement strand
TATAAATCGATTGTTATCTAACATCAGAGGTTCTAATAAATCATCCCTGAATTCTTCTTCGAGCAATTCAGTAGTGTCGGTAACGGAGCATCCCGACAATATTCTTCCGGGAACTCTCTCAGTTGATGCCACCGTTAATAATTTGAGCTCATCGTCCCGCACTTCTTGTGATGTGGGAATGCAGGCATCTAGCTCCACAATTTTGAATATTGGGAATTCTAGAATAGGCCAAAGCTTTACTGTAGATCCTCCAAACGCAGATAACATTCGTAGTCTAGCGATTCCTCCCTGTACTATTGATATTTTCAGTGGAAATATTCTTGATTGGCCCACTTTCAGAGATTTGTTTAGAGCGGTATACATTCATAACTCCCGATTGACAGACATTGAGCGTCTATGTCATCTGGTGAGTAAAACTAGTGGTGAGGCTCGAGAAATCGTCTCGAAATTTCCTTTGACTCATCGAAGTTTTGAACCTGCGTGGAATGCATTGAATTCCACGTATGATAATCCACGTCTTATTGTCCATAGCCATTTCAAAATGTTGTTTGGCCTTCCTGTGCTGGATCAGGAAAGTAGTTCTGGACTAAAGTCGATTCAACGCGGAATTAATAGTTGTCTTTCCGCAATGGCAATCTATGACATACCTACGGATAATTGGGATCCGATCGTGGTATTTATTTGTTTGCAAAAATTACCCAAACTGACACACGCTTTATGGGAGCAAAGTGTTAAATCCAAATCGCCTCTTTCATTTTGGAAAGAGTTAGATGCATTCTTGACAGAGAGAATTCGTACTCTTCTGTGTTTGCATGAAATGAGAAATGTTAACACTGTGTCAAACTCAAATAATAAAATCAGTTCCGTTTCGCCTCCATGTGCGACTTCTACACCTCGTTCGTCGTCTAATTCTTGTTGCGTTCTTTGTTCAGAGCAACATACAATACATTATTGCTATCGGTTTGTAAATTGTACACCTGCCGATAGATTTAAATTTGTCAAGAGGCATCGTTTGTGTGTAAATTGCCTTCGTAGGGGACACGAAGTCAAAAATTGTAATAGCCGTTGTTGTAGAAAGTGCAATCAGAGACATCACACTCTATTGCACAGAGATAGCTCTATGGTGAGCACTCCGAGTCAGATGGTGACTCCCACAAATTCCAATTTGTCTTCTTCGGCTCTATTATTTCGACCCCGAAGTTTGAATAATTGTTCGTCCTCCTCCACTGTGATTGATCCACCCGCATCGGTCACTGCTATTCGACAAACATTTCACGCCACGCAGAACAAAGCAGTTCTATTGGGAACAGCCATGGTAAATATTGTTAATCATGGTGCTTGTTTTCCTGCTCGAGCGTTAATAGATCCGGCTTCTGAGTCGTCCTTCATTTCCGAACGACTTCAGACGAAATTGAAATTGCCGGTTAAACCCACAATTTCGACAATTCGTGGAGTAAATAGTACTGTTGCCACAACTTGTCGAAAAATATGTTCATTTAAACTAGGTAGTTGTCGTAATAGGTCTCACAGTTTGGAAACGTCAGCATTGGTAGTAGATTCCATATCGGGAAATCTTCCATCCATTTCAATTACTTCGGATCTTAAATCGGATTTGTCAAATATAGTTTTGGCAGATCCCGATTTCCTTGAATCTCGTCCAGTAGATATTTTGATAGGAGCAGACTTATATCCACAAATCGTAAAAAATCATAGTTTTCGACTTTCGTCTGGATCGCTGCTCGCTCAAAATACTAAATTTGGCTGGATAATTACTGGTCCTATAACATAAATTGTTTTCGTAAATCGTACGAAATCGTTGTAAGGCGGCCCTCAATAAACAACACACGATTTGGCTCACATATCGCGGGGTCCCTAATGACCCATTCGTTTCGCGGGGTCCCTAATGGCTCTTTCGTTCCGCGGGGTCCTTCATGGCTCTATCGTTTCGCGGGGTCCCTAATGGCCCTTTCGTATCACAGGTCCTTTCTGGCCTCATTTGACCGCGGGGTCCCTAATGGCCCTTTCGTACAATAGATCCATCATGATCTATGTAATCGCGGGGTCCCTAATGGCTCGATCGTTTGCATGTAAGATTGTTTTTTGAAAAAATTAAAAAAAAAGAATGATGAAAAAATATTTGGAAAAAAATATAAAAGGTTTTGCTCACTCATGCACTATGCCGTAATTTATAAATTTATCATATTTGTTAAAACATATAGATGTTTCAAGGGAGGCGGCAAATGTTTAAGCATGAATTGCTATTTAAAATAGTTAAATAGTTAGCTATTGATTTGAAAGGCAATAGCCGTTGAAATCTGTTCACTCCTCTTTATTACATCCTTGTAATAGTATGAAACTGACAGATTTCAACGGCCTTTGTTTACAGTTTTGAGTTTGCGCCACCTTAAGGCATCTATATGTCAACAAGCATTGTTATGATTCCTTGGTTAACTCTCGTTGTAACCTTTCAACTGGCCACTCATACTGTTGTGATCGATCACCAGCGCTTAAATAGTAAGCCATCGTACATATTGTTGTACATTAAAGGTAATATCGTTACCAACAAATAAATATCGGCATTGGTCGAACCTTTTACTAATAAAACTATCGTGTTTTATTTATTCTTATTTACATATCTTTATTTTTGCTCACGAGTACGCATTGGGCGTACTGACTCTATTGGGAGACTTTCGATTGCACTATACCTGCCAACCACCCAAGTACCTATAGTGCGGGCTTAACAGCGTCATTCAAGTCCCAATTTGGTACATTTTCCAAAAGTTCATGTTAATCGAACAAACATTAGGAGTTTGTAGCGCCATTTATGTAAAAACGGAGGAATATATATGAATATGTGGGATCTCAATAGAAATCTGAACCGATCTAAAACTTACCACACATCATTCTCGACACATTTTAGTACGCTATGACAAATTTCGTGCAAATCCTATATCCTTGGACGTTGGTGCACCATTTATATAAAATCGGACGAAGATATATATATGGGAGCTATATCTAGACCTGAACCGATTTTCACGAATCTTAATACACATCATTCTAGGCATAATTCAGTACGCTATGCCAAATTTCGTGCAAATCGAAAGTTATATAATACTGTGGTCCAATATTTACATAAAATCGGACGAAAATATATGTGGGAGCTATATCTAAATCTGAACCGATTTTCACAAAATTTAACACACATCGTCCTAGGCTTAATTCAGTACGATATGCGAAATTTCGTGCAAATCCAAGGATATAAAGGGACTTTGCTGCACTATTTACCTAAAATCGGACGAAAATATATATGTGAGCTATATCTAAATCTGAACGGATTTTCACGAAATTTTGCACACATTGTTTTAGATGTAATTCAGTACGATATGCCAAATTTCGTGCATATCGAAGGATAAATAGGGACTTTGGTGCACTATTTACCTAAAATCGGACGAAAATATATATGGGAGCTATATCTAAATCTGAACCGATTTTTACGAAATTTAACACACATCGTTCAAGGCTTAATTTAGAATGCTATGCCAAATTTCGTGCAAATCGAAAGATATATAGGGACTGTTTACATTAAATCGGGCGAAAATATATATATGGGAGCTATATCTAACTCTGCACAGATTTTTACGAAATTGTACACACATCGTTCTAGACGTAATTCAGTACGCTATGCCAAATTTAGTGCAAAGCGAATATATATACGGACTTTGGTGGACTATTTACCTAAAATCGGACAAAAATATATATGGGAGCTATATCTAAATCTGAACCGAATTTCACGAAATTGAACACACATCGTTCTAGGCTTAATTCATTACTTTGTGCAAAATTTCGTGCATATCGAAGGATATATAGGGACTTTGGTGCACTATTTACCTAAAATCGGATGAAAATATATATGGGAGCTATATCTAAATCTGAACCGATTTTTCCCAATTTCGTCCTTGGGCCGAATAAGTGACATGTGCCAAATTTCATCCAATTCGGATTATAAATGCGACCGGTACTTTGTTTACAATTTAACATGGACAGACAGACGGACGAACATTCATAAATCAACTTAAAAAGTGATTTTATGCATGTTCTCAAAAGGAACCATGTGTCTATCTCGTTTCCTTTTGCCTGTTACAAACATATGCACAAAGACATAATACCCTGTACCACAGTGTGGTGAAGGGTATAAAAAGCCCTGGTCAAGCCTCTTAGCAAAGTACACCACTAAACACGAATAGTGGAAGACAATGATTGTTTACCGACACAAAGCACCTCCTTTTTAAGCTGCCAATATGTGGAATTGATGGGTCATGTGCCGCACAGCCCTGTGCCAATGATTGTTACCCAATGTCTTCTTTTTATACCCGAATATTGTGAATATATTGCGGGCTTATCGTTTTTGTTAGCCAGAAGCTGCCGATGAATCGTTCAAAAATCATTAATAGGAGGAACCTCACTCGAAGTAAAACGAATAAAAAAATCGTTAAAAAATGCGGGTGAAGCATTATTATTCTCCACGTGGTGTGCATTAAAATTTCTTAATGTTCTCAAAAAATAATATTCAAAATTACAGTCACTCAGGTTTGAAAACAGGGGTAGGAGCTTTAACATGTCGATAGTTAAAGTGGGCATTTGTATGGCGACTATTTTAAAAATAATATAATAATAATGTCTAGAAAATCATTTTTTATTAACCAGGAATTCTAAATTAATTTTCTTAGCTGGTTCGAGAACATTTGTTCCATAAGCCGAGCTTAAAAAGATTTCCTGGGTCTTGTGTGCAACTTTTTTATTTTGAAGGACCATGTTTCAATGCTGCAATTTCCAAGTTATAATGTACTAATATTGATATCTTTGGTAGAAATCTTCTCTACCCAATGTGTATCCAAAATTTCCGATTGAAGCCAATCCGAAATCTGCTTAGGCCGCCCAAAATATTAAAATTTGGCGGTACCGTTATATGGGGGATATCCTAAATAGTGATTTAATGATGTACCCAAAATCCTCAAAATAGAGAATAATGGGGGTTACGCTCTATGGGTTTTACCCAATATAGATATGATTTATCAGGGAGCTTTTCTACCTAACGAACCCCCTAAATATCAGATTAAAGCTAATTGGGATGCAAAAGGTTCCCACAATACCGAAAATGTACTCCAATGCGTGTTTATGAGAACTCAAAATACCAAATTACAGCAAATCCTTTGAAAAACGTGCCTAAAAGCCACAACATATGGAATTGTGAGGAGTACCATTATGTGGTTAATACCCTAAAAAAATTGACCTATATATAGGAAATTGAAAAATTCTTTTAAAATTCCGTAATAAAAAATAAACATTTTTTGCGAGCACATTCATGATTTTCGGTACACAGGTTAAAAAATATAATAATTCGAGATCTGTTCTCGTTCAGGGAGAGAAATTTGTAACGACTAGAATTTGTTACGGGCTACCCGAAGAAATGGACCTATCTTTATAATTTTTGGTGGAGAGATTTTCTACCTAATAAGAACTAAAAGTACTAATCTACAACTCTGTCGACAAATACGCTCAAAACCCCCCAAAATACTGAAAATTGGGAGTACCCTGGGGAAATTTGGTACCCAAAAAGTACCCAATGTACCAAATTTCGAAATCTGTTCGTAGATGTAATATCAATGTATGTGCAAAATTTGTAAAGCTCTGTTTTGTATATTGCGATCTCTATCGCGATTTCAACAAGCGAACGGACATGGCTAAATTGACATAGAATTTTATTCTGATTAAGAAGATATATATTTTTATGGGGTCTCAGATGAATATTTCGATGTGTGGCAAACGAAATGACAAATTTAATTCACACATCACCTTGTGGTGGAGGGTATAAAAAGTGTTTCGATTATTATTTTGCACACATGAAAGATTGTAAAAAACATGCCTGGAATATATGTCAATTTTTTGAGGTGTACAGTTTTACCTAAAATATTGCAATAAGTCGATGAATCATTAATTTGTCTAAGTCCCCTAATTCTTATTCCTTCCAATCTATTATTTTCTCACTACGACATTTAAAGTTCACTTCTGAGATTCTATATATAATACCTTACCTTTTACTCAACACACTTTATTGACTCGATTTACAATACAAGTTACTATCTTATTCCGAAATATTATTTTGCGGTCTCTACAATATTGCCACAATTCATGAATGTTTAAATCTTTTGTAATTGTCCCCGTAATTAAAAATCAAATTTCAATGGACAACAACAATTCAGTGCCTCCATTGAGATTTCCCCGCAATTAAACACAAACTAAAGAAGTTATGTGCGATAAATTTGCAGACAAGTATATCCTTGCGACAGCGACAACATTTCTGTTATCAAGAAACAATATCTAAAGGGACTACTCACCAACATTATTATGGTGTAATAAACTGGCCAGTCGTACTGCCGGACGTTTTGTTCGGGCGAAAAATTGTTTTGCTAAAATGTTAAACGGACCTCTCATCTAAAACAATTTAACTCAAAACATTTTATTAGAGTAACATTTCACTTTAAAACAACAACAACAACGAGGCAAGAATGTTGTTCGTTCACACAAGAACAACAACAGCAACAGAATGCTCCACATTTACCTAGAAATAGAAATGCCATTCGCACTACTACACTACTAATACTACGAAGACTGGCAACCAGGCAGCAACTTTAAGATGTCATAAAATTTTGTCTGGACTCCAGTCCAGTCCAGACAAAACAATAATATCGATGTTTGCCAGGCAACCTTTGCAACGTTGCCAACAACTTGGAGGCGAACAACACCACCAAGAAGCATATCAAGTATCAGCGTGGAAAGAAAAGAAAATGATACTCCGAGATATCATTATAAAGTACCACATCCTTATAGTTATAGCCAGACAGGCGGACATACACACACACACATTTACACCGAACTGAATGCCATGGAAAATGACAATTTAAGGTCTTGGGGGACCTTATGAAAAGGCACAACGTAACGTAACATGAAAACATAATGAAATTCCTTAAGTTAAATAAAAATGATAATAGCAACGTCTTTTTTTGTCGTTGTTGTAGTGGTGGAGAATGATGCCGCTAGTGACGATGATGATGACGGCGGCGGCGTTGTCGACAATGTTCACGACCTGCATAAACTATGTTATTGTGTGTGAGTGTTTCTGGACCTAGCAAAACTAGAAAATGTTACCAGAACAAAGTGCAGGAAAACAAGCGTAACGTATCAGTAACATATTTACTTGATTTCATGCTTTCCATGATGTCCGTTTCGTTTACTAAACGCTGAATCCTAGACCTCAGCTATCATCATCTTGTTAGACTTTGCAGTGCACAAAAAGGGCTGTGTCTTCTTCTTCTTCCCAATGCCAGAGATGCGAAAATTAATGCATTTTTTCATTAGTGAGGGACATGATTATTTCTTAACACTTATCAGGCATGGGCAAGCTTAGGCACTTAACGTTGTATGAGAATTTCTGGGTTCTATTTTAGTTAGAGACACAACTAAATAGTGGTACTAAATACATTTCGAGGGTGATAGGCCGATTGAAATCTCGATAGAATTCGCAATATTTAAAAACCAGTAAGGAAAGTAGTAAAGGCGGACTGGGCCGACTATATGATACCCTTCACCACTTTGGGTATATTCAGCATATGTATCCTAAAGTCGAAATTATATATGGAAGCTATGCTATATCTATATCTGAACCGATTTCAAGGAAACTTATCAGAGATTAATTTATATTAACTACAATACGTTGAGTCAATCAGTAAATTTGAACCGATTTTTACGAAACTTTGCACACATCATTCTAGATTTAAATCAGTACGCTATCCCAAAATCGAAAGATATATGAGGATTTGGTGCAATATTTAGATGAAATCGGACGAAAATATATATGGGAGCTATATCTTAATCTTAATCCTTCTAGACTTAATTCATTACGCTATGCCAAAATTCGTGCAAATCTAAAGATTTTGAGGGACTTCGGTGCACCATTTACCTAAAATCGGGCGAAACTACATATGACGCTATATCTTAATCTGAACCGATTTCCACGAAACTTTGCACACGTCTTTCTAGACTTAATTCAGTATGCTATGCCAAAATTCGCGCAAATCCAAAGATTTTGAGGGACTTTGGTGCACAATTTACCTAAAATCGGGCGAAACTATATATGGAGCTATATCTAAATCTGAACCGATTTTCACGAAACTAAGCACACATCATTCTAGTACACTTTGCCAAAATTCGTGCAAATCGAACGATTTTCAGGGACTTTGGTGCACTATTTACCGAAAATCGGGCGAAACTATATATGGGAGCTATATCTAAATCTGAACCGATTTTTACGAAACTTACCACACATCATTCTAGACTTAATTCAGTACGCTATGTCAAAATTCGTGCAAATCGAATGATTTTCAGGAACTAAAGTCCGTAAATCTGACAAATATATATATATATGGGAGCTATATCTAAATCTGAACCGCTTTTCCCCAATTTCTATAGGGTTCGTCCTTGGGCCAAATAAATGAGCTGTGCCAAATTTCAGCCAAATCGGATTATAATTCGACCTGTACTTTGTTTACAATTTAACATCAACAGACGGACGGGCGGACGGACATGCATAAATCGACTCAGAAAGTGATTCTATGCATATTCTCAAAAGGAACCAAGGGTCTATCTCGATTCCTTTTGCTTGTTACAAACATATGCACAAAGACATAATACCCTGTAGCACAGTGTGGTGAAAGGTATAATAAGTATAGCCCTCATATAACGAAACGCGTAATGTTCGGTATTATGGGTATTTTAGGCAGGCTCAATTATATACCAAGTCCGCCCGATTGACATTAGATAATCACATTGGAGAATCTCTTGCATGTACCCAAAGAAGTCGGCCCATCCCATATCCAAAACGACAAGTTGTACACAAGTTTTTGCACAAAAGTATATATGGACTGAAAGAGGACACTCTCAGGCATATTTCGAAACCTTGTTTCATCCCATATAGAAATTGCAAATCGTGGTTTGGCCAGGAAAATCGATTTCAGCGGCCTGAGTACCTTATTCCCGGTTGCAAGTAGGCAAAATAATTTTTTCCTCTTTGTTCGTGCATCGACTGTAGTAATTTTTAAATGACGATTTTCGAGGTGTTGTCGTTTCTGTGCCTGTAGACCAATATCTCACTATGCTCGTCATGAACCTGAACCATCCTCAAGCACGATGTACATCACGGGAGTTGGATATGAGAAACCTAGTTGATAAGCATATCTTTCGCAATGAATTCTCCTAAGAATATATCCCATCACGCCGCGGTGATGATGATACAATTTCTTCGATTTAATTGAAGAACCTTATGTTTGGCTCATGTTTCTGAAGGACCTCGTGTTTGGCTCATGTTTCTGAGATGTTGGCTTGAAGGAAATATCATACTTCCCAGCAAAATTTGGGAGTTCGACGACCAGAATTTTATCTCGCTTTTCTCAATAAAAATAAACTGCCAGTTAAGGTCCATCAGTATTGCCACATCGCTAGAAATTTTAGTGTCTGTATTAAAAATATCTCTATTATAGTTCAGATGCCTCTTTAGAATTGACTTTTATAGAAAATGTACTTATAAAAACTAATTTAATTACCTAAATTATTTTAGAGGATCTATCATTCAGTTCACATTTGAGTTATTAATTTTTATTTCTTACTGGGTTCTCTGTGTGCCACAGGCTCGCATTATCGGGTAGATGGACAGGGTATTCTCTGCTGATTTGCCATAATGTAATTTGTACATTTGCTTGTGTCATTTTAATGACAATCATGATTCTTGTTCCCTTCTAGACCGCTCTTTCAGCTTGCATTATAATGCTTGCCTGTTTTTTTTAAGTTCTGCCCAACGAACGTCTTGTTTATTTTCATAAATACAACATTTTACAAGCAAAATTACAGCGATTATGTTCCACTGATGTTGTTGAAGTCATCACATAAATGTTTATCTAGAGGACTAACAAAAAAAGACGAAGCAGAAGACGATGAAAAACAAAACTTAAAAGTTGGACATAAATGTGTGTCTGGATTCGTTACCTAAAACTAGTTAGCCAAATGAAGGCAAGATATAAGTCTGGAACATACTCTGGCAATGTGTTTATGTACACACACTAGTACACAGTTTAAAAACAAATAAAACCTCGAAAAAATTGTCGTCATCATCATCAAGCAGCAGCATCAGAACATCTTCGCAACATTATCGCAACAAACTATCTCTTTTCTCAAAACAAATGGATAATGTCTGGTCGGAATCTATGGTCTCTGTTACTTTTGGCCGAATGGAAATTTCACTGAAATCCAATGGATGTTGGATATTTGAATAGAATAGTCCTAAAACCGTTTTGTTTTGTTCTGTTCTGATCATTTGGCAGTGGCTTATGACTGCTTTGATATTGCTTTTAAGCGATCGAAAAGTGAGATAACCGTTTAAAAGCCAAACAAGAAACATATACACGATATCCAGTTATAAAACGTTTCAATGACCTGAGTATATATGGATGTAAATATTTGAAAGCGGATTACGCATGCCAAATAGCAAACAAATTTAGTATAAAACGCTGACATAGCAGTGCTGGTCATCATAGTCATCATCTTGTTATTGGTATTCTAATACTGCCAGTCCGTCTGTCATTTCATAACAAAATATTTTGAAAAATGTCCGTCTGTCTGTACGCCATTTGAAATCAAGATGGAGATTTCAATATTTAAGAGAGGCCTCTGAAAATTTGCACACTTCTTAGTACCAAAAGTTATATTATATTAACCTAAGCCCCCCTTTTTTTGGGGGGTAGTCTCCATACGACCCCCTTTTTATACCCACCACCATAGTATTGATTATGAATATAGGTCCACTTTTTCTGGTAGCCCCCATATAAGGGTATCCCCCAATTTCGAGTTTTTGAGGAGTTTTGACCGCATTTTCCGTCCGAATTGGCTGCAATTTAGTATTTTGAGTCCCTGTTGGGTAGCAAATCTCACCACTAAAAATTATAAATATAGGTCCATTTGGTGTTTTTATACCCTCCACCATAGTATGGAGGGTATATTAGTTTTGTTTTTGCGTTTGTAACGCATCGAAATAATCATTTCCGACCATATAAAGTATATATATTCTTGATCAGCGTAAAATTCTAAGACGATTTAAGCATGTGCGTCTGTCTGTTTTAATCACTCTAGCGTCTACACGAATTGAGATAGAACGCCAAAATTTTGCATAGAGTCGTCTTTTGTCTGCAGGCAGGTAAAGTTCGAAGATGGGCTATATCGGTCCACGTTTAGCCATTGCTTCCATATAATTTTCAGTATTTTGGGGTTCTTGAGCGCGCTTTTCAACCGAATTCGCTGAAATTTGGTAAAATGGTTTCTTTTTTCATACCAAATTTCTCCACCAAAAATTATAAATATAGGTCCATATTTTTGGATAGCCCCATATAATGGTAATTTGGCGGTATTTTGGGAGGTTTGATCGCATTTTTCAACCGAATTCGCTGAAATTCGGTACTTTGAGTTCTTATTTTGTAGGTCGATTTTTTTTATAGGTCGATTTTTTCGGGTAGCCCCCATATAAGGGTACCCCCAATTTTAGGCAATTTAGGGTTCTTTGGCGCGGTTTTCAACTGAATTCGCTGAAATTTGGTACATGGGGTTCTTATTGGGTAACAAATTTCCCCACTAAAAATTATAAAGATAGGTCCACTTTTTCTGGTAGCCCCCATATAAGGATACCTCCCAATTTCCAGTTTTTGGGGGGTTTTCACCGAATTGGCTGTAATTTAGTAATTTGAGTTCTTATTGGGTAGCACATCTCTCCACAAAAAATTATAAATATAGGTAAATTTTTTCGGGTAGCCCCCATATAAGGGTACCCCCAATTTTGCGGTATTTTGAGGTCCTTGAGGGCGTTTTTCAACCGAATTCGCTGAAATTTGGTATTTTGTAGTCGTATATTCCGTGTGTTGCGGTTGGGTGGTCGTTACGGAGAATAGTCAATTTTTACCCTACAAAGACTATTTAGCCATCTGTTGTAAGCATTCCGCCTGCTAAAGATATTGTGATAAAAAAAAACTCAAATATTACGATAATGAAATATATCGGCAGACATTTAGGCATCTCCTCAACATAGGGATACCTCCTGAAGGAAAGAACAATTAAAATATTTTGTTTAAAATTGCCATATACCGGTCATTAATTAGGCATAGCCCTCATATAATGATATCCCCAAATATTCACTTTTTCCTACACTATATAATCAATATTGTTCCCCCTTTAGGCATAGCCTCAAATAACTTTGTAATCTAAATTACAGTAGTTTGAGGATTTCATCAGTATCAGTCCACTTTTTGGATCTTACAGATTTTAGGAAAAATCTCCATTGAAAATTGCTGAAGTTTGTATTTGGTGTACATAATGGTTTACATAAATCAGCTTGTAGAATTATCGGTATATGCCCACTCTTTGGTATGTTCCCTATATTTCCATTGCATGTATCTGTCAGTATATCTATGGTGGAGGGTATCCAAAGTTCGGCCCGGCCAAACTTAACGCTTTTTCACTTGTTTATATTAAAATAGTTATCTGATTTGTTCCGCGTTTTGAGTTTGGTTCTAAGACTGTGTTGTAATCATTCACCTGCGGAGGATAGCTAGATAAAAAATTAGAACGTAAGGTTCGATGATGAACTATATCTGCATTTAGACCTAGCCCCTGTGTGGAGGTTCCAGAAGGAGTGAACCGATATTCCCCATCTTCGAATTTGAACTAAGTTTGGAAGAAATAATAAGATGGGCAAAGTTTAGTGCAAAGAAACATGGGGTTAGAACCAATATTTCGATGAGGCACATTTTCACCGTTTTAAAGTGTATACACCCTCATTAGCCATAAGGCTGAGGGTATAATTATCCATTAAAAATTTCTGAAGGTCTGTTAGGATTCATCTGTTGAATATACCCAAAGTAGTAAAGGGTATCATATAGTTGCTCCGTCCGACTTTACTACTTTTCGTTATTGGATTATTTTAAAATGATAACTGATAACTGATAACTTAAGGGTCAATGACCCTTAATCCGGATTAAGCTTTAATCCGGGATACATGACTCTTTATTCGGATTAAACCTTAATCTGGGTTCAATGACCCTTAATCCATATTAAGCCTTAATCCGGGGTCAATGACCCTTAATCCGGATTGAACCTTAATCCGGGATATATGACCCTTAATCCGGGATAAATGACTCTTAATCCGGATTAAACCTTAATACGGGGTTACTGACCCTTAATCCATATTAAACCTTAATACGGGGTTACTGACCCTTAATCCATATTAAGCCTTAATCAGGGTTCAATGACTCTTAATCCGGATTAAGCCTTAATCCAGGATAAATGACCCTTCAGCCTTAATCCGGGATAAATGACCCTTAATCCGGGATAAATGACCCTTAATCCGGGTAAATGACTCTTAATCCGGATTAAACCTTAATCCGGGGTTACTGACCCTTAATCCATATTAAGCCTTAATCAGGGTTCAATGACCCTTAATCCGGATTAAGCCTTATTCCTGGATAAATGACCCTTAAGCATTAATACGGGGTCAATGACCCTTAATCCGAGCTAAATGACTCTAAATCCGGGATAAATGACTCTTAATCCGGATCCTTAATCCGGATTCGGGGTCAATGACCCTTAATCCGGATTAAGCCTTAATCTGGATTAAGCCTTAATCCGGGATAAATTACTCTTAATCCGTGATAAATTACTCTTAATCCGTGATAAATGACTCTTAATCCGGATTAAACCTTAATCTGGGTTCAATGACCTTAATCCATATTAAGACTTATTCAGGGTTCAATGACCCTTAATCCGGATTAAGCCTTAATCCGGGATTAATGGCCCTTAATCCGGATTAAACCTTAATCCGGGGTCAATGGCCCTTAGACCTAGCCCCTGTGTGGAGGTTCCAGAAGGAGTGGACCGATATTCCCCATCTTCGAATTTGAACTAAGTTTGGAAGAAATAATAAGATGGGCAAAGTTTGGTCCAAAGAAACATGGGGTCTAGAACCAATATATCAATGACGCACATTTTCGCCGTTTTAAAGTGTATACACCCTCATTAGCCATAAGGCTGAGGGTATAATTATCCATTAAAAATTTCTGAAATTGTTATTATGATTTACAATATGGTTTACATAATCCGTTTTTAGAAACGTTTGTATAGGTCCACTTGTTCGCATGTTCCCTATATTTTCATTTCTAGTACCTGTCAGTATATCTATGGTGGAGGGTATCCAAAGTTCGGCCCGGCCGAACTTACCGCTTTTTCACTTGAATTTGGTAAACTGGGTTCTTATTGGGCACCAAATTTCTCCACTAAAAATTATAAATATATGTTCATTATTTCGGGTAGCCCCCATATAAGGATACCCCACAATTTTCGGCATTTTGGTAAATTGTGCACCAAAGAGTCAAATCTTAGTCGATTGGCACACAGCGTTCTAAAGTTAGTACAGCCTAACATGTGTCACATTTTATAGAAATCGGTTTAAATTTTGACATAGCTTTCATATAAATTTTCAATTTTATGTAAATGGTTCACTAAAAAGTTAACGAGTGTCCGATTGACATAACATTATGCACAACGTATCGAAATGGTTCTACAATAACGTCTGGTAAGATTGGATGACATTGTTTCAGATTTAGATATAGCTTCCATATATATTTTCGTTCGAATTTAAGTGGATGGTGAACCTAAATCTTCATGTTTGTTCGATTGACACTACATTTTCCCAACGTACTAGTATATCCAAACGTGTGTTAATTGAAGACCTTAAATTGATTGACTGCTTTCATGTTAATTGTGCATCATATAGTGAACTGGTGTCCAATTGAGATTACATTTTGAATAATTGTCAATCTTGAAAACATTGCAATGCCACTTCGTTGGGAAATGGGACTTAACCCCTCAACTACCGAAAATGGGTCAATGCGAAAACATGGACCTATTATGTTTATTTTCTGCATAGATGAATGCCAACATCCTAAAACCCTGTTAGTATCTTTTGCATTCTCCAGGAATCCGGAATGTCAAATGATAACCATTTTGATTGCAAAAATTCGCCTATGAACTTCAAAATATTGAAAATGGGGAGCGAAGTCTTTTTGAGACTATGCCAAAATATTCGTCTATATCAAAGATTTTCTACATGAATGTTATTCAACCTCCAAAAAAACGTGGTACCAAGTTACAGCCTCTTCCGTTGAACAATTCGTCTAGGATCTTTGAAAACCCTAAAATGGGGCTTTACCGTCATAAGGAACCTATACGCCAACGGCAATACTAAACATTCTAAAAGTAATAGCAATGAAAGTTTAAATTTCAAAGCCCTGCCTCAAATATTGGGATTTATATCTAAACTTCAACAGACAGATCGGTGGACAGGCTATTGTGATCAGGAAAATATACTTATTAGGGTCTCCGAAGAATATTTCGATATGTTTCATACAATGTGGTGGAAGATACAAATCTGAGCATGCTAGTAACAAATCATTGTACTCCATGAAAATGTGAGCTCTCACACATCGGCTCAAAACAACGCCTTTGAGGTTTTTGGAAATTATTTTTACTACAATTTATCTATGAGTGTATGGTGCTATTTTATTTAAGATAAGTTCGGGAACAATTCAATTTTCCCCAAAGTAAAAAAAAATCATAATTCATGTAATTCCTCCACATTTGTCTATATCTCAAATCTTATCATCATCTATCACTGCAGGGACATTTACTGGTGATCGTTAATCTTACCAAACTAATTTGATAATTTTATGACATGAAAATAAAAAAAAATTGTAGACCGCATTCTCAAATAACCACAAATGAAAAACAATTATCATAACAACAACAACAATAGCAATAATACTGATGATGATGAAGATGATTCTCATAAGGTTGCATGCGACATGAGATTTTAATGCAACGATAACAAACCAAAATAACTCAAATTCTATTCATTGCTGCAGTATAGAGGTTGCTTATGGTCCGCTAATGCAGTTGCTGGACGACGACTACCACGACGATAAACATCATCATTATGTTGTACAAATGTGTCTCTTGATTACCATATTACCAGACCAAAAACAAACCTGTGCCATGACAGAAGCAGCAGCAACAACAACATGAACAATTCCCCACAAAAATAACAGAAGTACCCAGAACATGCGTCTTTCCACTACACCAATAGCGTCGTCGTCACCATCAACTACTGTCCAAAAATGATCAGTGATAAGGCTGCCGTTCTTGTTGGCTGGCTGGCTGTTGGTTTGCTTCCAAATTCTCAGACCTTCCGCGTCTGTCTGGATTTCCAAGGAATGAAAGATTATCGCATTTGGTTCGCTTAACTGCTGCAGTATAACAACTCCAACAACAACGAGAACATCTTTCGGGTGATGTTGAATACCGATGCGTCTCTTTGTTTGGCTATGAATGATAGTTTTCTAATTTATTTCAAATGAAGAAGAAAAAAAAACGCAAAAAAAGAACAAAAAAATAATACGTAGAAAAAAATATTAAGCGCTTTAAATGGACGTTAATTATCATAAATCCGTTTGTGTGATGAATAGAGTCTCTCTGCGTAAGATGAGATATCATTGCAATGCACACAGCGACAGCAACAGAATGTCATTCCTGTGAACCGGTCTATCGCTGCTGTCATCCTGAAACTGGTGGACACTTTGCATGCAATGCCGGAATGGAATCAGTTTTGCACATTTAATGCTATTTTCCAGCTGGTTGTTGTAACAAAGGAATATTTTTTTAATGTTTTGCAATGAAATCTGATTATGTTCTTCTTCTTCTTCGCTTTTTGTTCGTTATTTTCAAAGAACACCAAATAGGGGTTTGTTTTGTTGCGTGCAGTTTGATATTTACGAAGTTACATTAAATCAACAACAACAACAAACCGGCTAAGTAGGTGAAACACAAAGTGAATTTACGTATATTATAGGGTAATGGTAATATTAAATGAAATATTTTGATAAAAACAAAAACATTTTTGTTCAATGTTGAAGATTTTAAGACTCTTTACTGGAAAAAATCAGTTGAAATGTGTTTGTGTCATATTTCTGTCAAATGACGATTGTTTAAGTATGCATCAATAGTAGAAAAATAATAATATGGTAATTCGAAAGTATCAGTCGTTACTGCCGACAGATATACACATTTATCCTATGAAATTTGGTGTAGTAGAAAATTAGAAGAGACTTATTCAACTCGTTTTGCCACGAACACGTTGTCAGGATAATCGCAAAGTGACTGCCCAATATTAACGAATTTTATTTTATTATACCCAACACAACTATGTTGTCAGGGTATTATAGCTTTGTGCAGCCCCAAAAGCTTGTAACGCCGCGAAATATTGGTCCTAGAGTCTAGGACCTAGACCCACCTTTAAGTATACCGATCGTCATATCTCGACTAGCTGAGTCGATCTAGACATGTGTGTTCGTCCGTCCGTCTGTCCATTATAATTTGTAAACACGATAGAGATCACAGTTATGGACCAATCTTCACGAAATTTTGCATGTACGATGGGTTCTGGCCAATGAAGACCCCTATTGTTTTTGGTAAAGATCGGTTAATAATAAGGGGATGAAATGGACCAAATACTAAATTTTTGTCGGTTTTTCTGGTCGCTCCAGAGGCCGCAGTTATGGTCCGAACATCGTGAAATTTTACATGGAGAAGGGCATCGGGCCTAAGAATAAGCATGGTTGTTTTGATAAAGATCGGTCAATATTTAGCGGGTCAAATGGACCCTGACTTTTGTGTGAAAAATTACAAAACTATATACTTGCTCCTGAAGGACATATACCCGAGAAGATGATAGTATATCCAAAAGGAGTTGTTGACCTTCAAATTGATACCAATTATATGGCTGTATGTACTCTGATGTGGGAGTTATACGTAATTAGGTAAAGGTGACTATGTGCATAGTATTACTATTACTCCATTAGAGGACAGAAATGTCGCGCTGATCTCTTTAAAAATATTCATGAATTTCCGATTATGGTCAAGGACGACGCCTATAGTTTTCGGTGCTATTGGGATGCTATTTAGAGATTGCAATTATTTTTGTAAATTTTTCTAGTCGCTCTAGAGGCAATGATTATATGCAGAACATCACATATTTTACAAGGTGAAGGGGATCTGACCAAATACTAAGAGCGGCTGTTTAGATGAGATAAAGTGACAAATTTTTGATTTTATGGCGTAAAAATTCACTTCAAGGAAAAATATTTTGGAAAATATGCAAGACTTCGAAAGTGGAGTTGTTGATCAAAAATCGGTAAAAAGGGTGCAAATATCACGAAATATTGCCCAGGCTCGGAATATAGAACCGTTTGTTTGTTTGTTTTTCGTGGTAGTTGTGTAGGGTATCATATGGTCGGCCCGACTATACTGCCCTGCTCACTGTTTTTTATACCATTCACCACACTGTGGTACAGGATATTATGTCTTTGTGCATATGTTTGAGAATATGCATAGAATCACTTTCTAAGTCGATTTATGCATGTCCGTCCGTCTGTCTGTGCATTTTAAATTGTAAACAAAGTACAGGTCGCATTTATGATCCGAATTGGATGAAATTTGGCATAGGTCACTTATTCGGCCCAAGGACGAACCCTATTGAAATTGGGAAAAATCGGTTCAGATTTAGATATAGCTCCCATATATATTTAACCGATTTAATGTAAACGGTCCCTATATATCTTTCTATTTGCACGAAATTTGGTACAGCCTAATCATTTAAGTCTAGAATGATGTCTGCCAAGTTCCGAGAAAACCGGTTCAGATTTAGATATACCTCTCATATATAGTTTCGTCCGATTTCATGTAAATGGTGCCCCAAAGTCCCAATATATCTTTCGATTTGCACCAAATTTGGCATAACGTACTGAATTATGCCTAGAGTGATGTCTGCCAAGTTTCGAGAATATCGGTCCAGATTTAGATATATATATGGTTTCGCCCGATTTCATGTAAATGGTGCCCAAAGTCCCTATATATCTTTCGATTTGCACGAAATTTGGCATAACGTACTGAATTAAGCCTAGAGTGATGTCTGCCAAGTTTCGTGAAAATCGGTCAAGATTTAGATATAGCTCCCATATATAGTTTAGTTTGATTTCATGTTAATGGTGCACCGAAGTCGCTATATATCTTTCGATTTGCACGAAATTTGATTTAACGCACTGAATTGAGCTTAGAGTGATGCCTGCCTTGTTTCGTGAAAATCGGTCCAGATTTAGATATAGCACCCTTTTATTATAGATTGATTTTAAGTAATTGACGCACCAAGGAACCAATAGGCTGATAGGAACAAAACGTTTTTAAATTACTATAACCTAACCTGTGACATGTTTGTTTGAAATCGCTTAATATGTGGATAGAGCTTCCATATATATTTTCGCCCGATTTCAAGTAAATTGGGCATCAAACTCCTCATGTAGTCAGATTGACATCAAATTTTGCACAACTTACAAAATTGAGCATAGAAGTAATAATTATTTTGAAAAAGTAAGTTCCAAAACTGCCGCCGCTCCATAAACCGCCTAAAACACACGTTGGTGAGGGAAGAGCTTCTAAATAATATCTCTTGGATTTTTCGAGCCCCATTTTGCTTGTTGATGGAGATACCAAGGTGAAAATGAGACTCATCAGTCAAAATGACTTTTCAATAGAATTTCTGATCATTTTAATGAATATCAAGGACCCGTTTCTATACCCTCCAGCATAGTATGGATGGTATATTAAATTTGTTTTTCCACCTGTCTGTTGTAATCACTGTAGCCCCTAAACTATCGCAAAAAATGAGACAGAAAAACATTGAGAAAGGTAACAACAACATTTCGGCATTTTGACATCCGTGTAATGTGGTAATTTGGGTTCTTATTGGGAACCAAATCTCCCTACCAAATTGTTGTAATTTGGTATTTGGGGTTTTTATTGGGAACCAAATCTCTAAGTTTTTCGGTCGAATTGGGAGTAATTTGGTACGTTGGGTTCTACTTGGGTACCCGCCTAAATGTAGTATTATTTCTGGTCGTCAGTATTTTGCAAAATAAAATTGTAAAATGTAAAGAGATCCCGAACTTATTGCATGCATAGGAGGTATTAGCCAAACTCCAAACCGAAATTGTTCAAAAATTACACATTCCAAAACTTTTTTTTCATCTGTTGAGAACAATTTTTATAAAAAATTAAAGTTTTAGTCGTTTTTGCTTTAGTTGGTAAAAGTCAAAAATCGATTTTGAACAGGTTTGACAAAATCGAAAGATCTAATAGTCGACTTTTTTGTCAAAGGCAAAAATCGAAAAGTCTAAAAGTCGACTTTTGCGCTCGACAACGTATCCCTATTTTCGACTTTGTGTTTGTGAAAAATAGTATTTTAAAAACGTATTTTTGACAAAAAAAAATAAATAAATAAATAAATTCACTGACGACAGTAAATACGCCATGATCCTTAAAAGTATTATCGAAAACCGAACAATGTAAATTTGCTTAGAAACACGTACATTTTTCAGAAACGCGAAAAATTCCAATAATCGTAAAGGAGGATACATTTGACCATAGACAAATATATAAAGACTACTGACTGTGGTTCTCCTTGAGACAGGGGCAGCTGATATTTACTTTCATATACCATCCCCACGTAGGTTTTAAGATGAATTATATGATTTATTTTCAGACACAACCAGATATTCAAAACCAGGAAAAAGTCTACAATATTTTACAAAAATTATGAATATAATAGGTTTAACAAAAATCAAAAATATACATACCATCAATTTTGTATTTGTCGATTCGCCATTTGTTTTGTGAATCAATAGTGCTGCGCCTTTGTTGTTTTATTATTAAATTGTTTCTTCTTTATATTTCTGCAAAATGTCAACAAACAGCCATTTTCATTCCCAAATAGTGGTGGAAAATTACCGATAATATCGATAGCAATCGATAGTTTGAAATGAAATATCGGAACTATCTAATGTTTGGAATATCGATGTTTTTACAGCTCTAGTTTGATGTCTCCCATATATACCAAACTCCCAATTTTTGTCCGATTGAGACGAAACTTGGCATAACGTATGGAATTGAGACTAGTGTGTTAAGTGTCAATGAAATCGGATCAGAAATATATATAGCCCCATATATAGTTTCGTCCGATTTTATGTTAATGCTCCCCATACATTCTGATTCATTTGCACGATATTACTTTCAGCATATTGAATCGAGTGTAGAATAACGTGTGTTAAGTTTTGTTGAAATTGGTCAGATTTAAATATAGCTCCCATATTTGTTGTCCAATTGCATGCAAATCGAACACCGAAGAGTTTGTGTTTGTTCGCTTTACATGAAATATTGGATTGAAATTTGTTAGAATCGGTTCAGATTTAGATATATCCATATATTTGGTGTATGCCACGGTTGCTCAATTACGTCCTGATTTAGTTTGGGTCTTTGATGCACCATTTACTTAAAATCGGAGGAAAATATATATAGAGCTAAATTCAAGTCTGAACCGATTTCAACTAATCTTGGCACACGTTATATAATAGTAAGTTCAGTACGCTGTGCAAAATTTTGCGGCAATCGGCTTAACTTTGGGTCTTTGGTGCACCATTTACATTAAATCGGACAAAACTATATATGGGAGCTATATCTAAATCTGAGCCGATTTTTTCCCAATTTCAATAGGGTTCGTCCTTGGGTCAAATAAGTGACCTATGTCAAATTTCATCCCCTTCGGATCATAAATGCTACCTGTATGTTGTTTACAATTTAAGATGG
Organism: Musca vetustissima; assembly: GCF_032173495.1. Classification (NCBI taxonomy): domain Eukaryota; kingdom Metazoa; phylum Arthropoda; class Insecta; order Diptera; family Muscidae; genus Musca; species Musca vetustissima. The sequence continues at coordinate 56,697 of NW_026886525.1, read as the reverse complement.
ACATGCATAAATCGACTCAGAAAGTGATTCTTTGCATATTTTCAAAAGGTTACAAACATATGTACATAATAAACAATACCCTTCACCACAGTGGGGTGAATCAATTGCAACCTCACAGTGGATAGTATCCAAGATAAAAGTTTTTTAAGAAATGGATTTATTTGGATGGTTAACCCTTTCAGTGTTTTTGTCGAATATATTCGACATTTAAAAGTTCTCTCTTTCTTTGCGATTTTTAGGTTATGCTATGCACCGTTACTATTGATGTTTTTGTTTTTGCCGAAAGACAGACGAATCTGGCCGAGAGTTAAATTTACAACTGCTATTTTTTCTAAATGTGAATTTATGTGATTTTAAAAACAACATTTCAGATTTGTATTCCTACAAAGTTTTATTTGACACTGAAAGGGTTAATACTTAGTGTACCTTGTTATCTCTTACAGCTTTCAACCTTGCCGGCATAGATTTTACCAAGTTTTCCGTGTAAGATGTCTGAATTTTTCCCCATTCTACTTGTTAAGCATTTTCAAACTTGGGGGAATGAGAAGGTGTTTGAATCTCTTTTCTACAATTATAAAGCATCCATTCTTGAACGATCTGGGACTTGCTTTTAGAACATTATCTTCATAAAATTGAAATGTTGTCACCAATCTCAGTTTTTCATTCACACTTCAAGTTATCTTTTTGAATATTTAAAAAATAAACCTTATCCATAACTCCTTCAACAAAAACAAGATTTCTTACTCCAGCAGCGTTACGGTCGGATTTGTGTGCTTAGGGTTCATCCGACCCAAACAAGTTAATTTTGCTTTCAAAAACAAAAATAACAGATTTCCAAAATACAAAATCCTTTTTTCCACCCATTCGGGTTTCCGGTTTTTGGGATTTATGGGTAACTCTACCATGAACACCATGATTACGCACAATTTTTCGGATTGTTTCTGGGTTACACTGTTTCCAGATACTTGTCTCTGATTTTAGCAAATTTAGTTGCACTTAGCTATGAATTAATGCAAATTTTCGGTACAAATTCCACTCTCGGTAGTGTTCACATCCCAAAATGGTACACCAAGGACTCCAAGTCTGTTCGATTGACATGAAATTTTGCTTAGATTTCAGAATGATATGTATTTGGTTTGATGCGAATTACGTCATATATATGAGAATTGCCACAAGTAAAATTGTTGAAAAAATCAGGACAACGTTTCAATTTCTAATATAATTTTTTTGAATCAATTTTAATAACTTAATATAATATAATACGCCAAAGAAAAACTATCTCAGCTTTAATCCAAACTTTTTAGGATTGCATTATTTTCACTGAGATATTTCAATTTACCTCCGAATAAAATAAAATATGAGATAAATTTTATATTAAAAAAAGGAAAAAAGATTTCAATTTTTAATTTTTTTAAAACAAATCATAGAAACAAGATTCATCACAACACATCACAACGTAACATAACGTAATAAACTAGATGCAAAAAAAAAAACGAGGAAAAAATCAAACCTGGCAAAACATATCAAATGAATTAAGTGGCCTAGATTTCTATGCTGCAAAATTAAAAGGATTTAAATGAAGTCAACGTAAATGAAATCAAATATGCACAAACACATGTGTAGCATAAAAACCTAGCACTCAGACACACACACACACACACATACACTCGTGCAAATGACAATATTCAATTTCGATGGCCAACAACTCAATTTTAGAAATAAATCACGAGAAAGCCTGGAAATCTAAGCCAAACCAAAACCCCAATGGTTTTCCTATCATCGCCAGTTGATGCCAAAATAGGAAAAAAAAACGACAACGATGTCAATAGGGAAAATAACATCTATCACTCCTACCCAAATGGTCAATGAGCCACGGTGTATATGTGTGAGTGTGTGTGAAGTTGTGACTGTGTTAGCTAGGCAGCAAATACATCAGATGGCTAAATTGAAATTTGATTAACTGCCGTATAAAGTTTAATTTATTTGGTAATTACAACAAAAACAGAAACAACAACAACGGCAGCAACATCTGTGATGCCTGACAACGAATTGAGAGTTTATTAAAACAACAATTTAGTTAGGATAGTAAATGACTTAGATAGCAGGTCAACGTTTAAATTAAAAATTTCAACTATTTTCAGATTGAAAGAATTTACAATTTAATGGACATAATGGAAAAGGGGTAGGAATGAAAACGACTTGCTGGGGGGTTTTTGTCAGAAGAATTCAAAGCTATGAAATTTGAAACTTGATTTCTTTTAGATTAATTATTCAGCAAACGAATACACGTCAAGTAAAACTCGGCTTCTAAAGCTTTGATATCAATAAATCGAATGGAAATAATTAAAAGAAGCGTTAATTTCGGCAGGGCTGAACTTTAGATAACCTCCACCATAGGTATAATGACAGTTAGGTGAATTCAAAGTTCCAAACCCCCGCAGAATTATACTACAGCGAAAGAGTTTGGGAAGTGTTACTTCAATATCCGATGTTATCAAAAATTGCTGGGATTTTTTTACCTTATATATATATTAAATATAAGTAAACTTATTTAAGCAATGTTTCCAACGATACCTTGGAAGCTACTGGAGATCGGAAATATTAAATTGTAAGCACTTTTGATTTCCATATATATATTCCCGGCGTTCTTATAATATATGGGATATATCAAACATCAATGCAAGAAATACAATATGTAAGCAATTTTATGTGGGGAAATTTCCTAAAATCTCAAAACCCCAAAACGAAGAACGATATTGATATCGCTTGGAAGGGTAGAAAACGTGTATCAAATACTCAAATTACAGCAATTTGGAAGGCAAAGTCATATAAGGATCTATTAAAGGTGGTCATTATTTGTTTACGTCTGGTGGGAATATTGCGAAAGAAAATCGGGAGGTATAATTATATGGAAGGCTATGACTGAATGTGGATCGACATAGCTCATTTTCGAACCCCACCTTCTAGTTCTGTGATTCGATACCTACCGTCACTCTAAACTTTTACAATACCGATAAGCATTACATTGGCCGATATTGCTCAATTTCGAACCATAACTTCTAGTTCTGAATCTCGATAACCTCTGAAAGCGGCACGATTACAACAAATCTACAAATTGACGAGAATGACTAAATTATGAACACTTTGGTAGGATAATGAGCCTTGCCCTTCGTTATAGTTTTTAACAAATGAACATTTGTTCTTAATTTTCCAAATTTCCATAATCAATGGATAAACGTCGGATCTTGGGTGCTCTATTTACCAAAAAACGGAGAATATAAATATGAACCGATTGGAACAATATTCAGCAATAGCAAATCTAATCACATGTTGGTAGTCCGTGCTAATTTTCGTGAAAATTGGGCGCACTGTGTTACAGGGTATTATGTCTTTGTGCATATGTTTGTAAAAGAGCTAGACCCATGGTTCATTTTGAGGATATGCATAGAATCACTTTCTAAGTCGATTTATGCATGTCCGTCCGTCTGTCTGTCCATGTTACATTGTAAACAAATTACAGGTCGCATTTACGATCCGAATTGGATGAAATTTGGCACAGCTCAATTGTTTGGCCCAAGGACGAACCCCATTGAAATTGGGAAAAATCGGTTCAGATTTAGATTATTTCACATATTTATTTTCCTCCTATTTAAGGTAAATGGTGCACCAAAGTCCCTATATATTTCGATTTGCACGAAATTTGGCACAACGTACTATATAAAGATTTAGATATAGCTCCCATATATAGCTTCGCCCGATTTTAGGTAAATAGTACACTAAATTCTCTGGACATCTTTTGATTTGCACGAAGTTTCGCATAGTGTACTGAATTAAGTCTAGAATGATGTGTGAAAAGTTTTGAGAAAATAGGTTCAGATTTAGATTTAGCTCCCATGTCCCGATTTTAGGTAAATATTCCACTAAAGTCCTTGGAAATCTTTTAACTTGCACGAAATTTGGCACAGCGTAATGAGTAAGGTCTAGAATGATGTTTGCGAAGTTTCGTGAAAATCGGTTCAGATTTAGATATAGCTCCCATATATATTTTCTTCCGATTTAAGGTTAATTGTGTACCAAAGTCCCTATATATCATTCGCTTTGCACGAAATTTGGCACAGCGTACTAAATTAAGTATAGAATGATGTGTGCAAAGTTTCGTGAAAATCGGTTCAGATTTAGATATAGCTCCCATACATAGCTTCGCCCGATTTTAGGCAAATAGTCCACTAAAGTCCCTGGAAATCTTTTGATGTGCACGAAATTTGGCACAGAGTTATGAATAAGATCGAGAATGATGTCTGCCAAGTTTCGTGAAAATCGGTTCAGATTTAGATATATCTCCCATATGTATTTTCATCCGATTTAAGGTAATTGGTGCACCAAAGACCCTATATATCTTTCGATTTGCACGAATTTTGGTATAGGGTACTGAATTAAGTCAAGAATGATGTTGCTAAGCTTCGTGAAAAGATCCATAGCTAGGCCGATTGACACATCGTACTGATGTTATATAAATTAGTCTCTGGCAAGTTTCCCTGAAATCGGTTCAGATATAGATTTATAACAAAACGCGTCGTCTGTTAGGATACATATGTAGAATATACCCAAAGTGGTGGAGGGTATCATATACTACTACTTTCCTTACGGGTTTTTTAAATTGAAGTAATTATGAAACGTAATTAGTATATCCCTCGCCATAAGACAGACGATTTGACCATGTATGTTTGTCGGTGCAAATCTCCATAGAGCTCGCAATCGTAAAGATACTTAAGATCTTTGAAATTTTTCGCACACATTTCTACTACTCCAAGGATTTAAGGCACGTTTCCACAAAAACAAATTCTTCCACTTTTTTAAGAAGCTCCATATAAACAGACGTTCCAAAGTTCGGTTGGATATTGGATCAATTTGTAAATTAAGCCTCTATACAACGGTACCTCCCAAATTTCAGTTTTTCGAAAGTTTTGATATTTTTGGTTCTCATTGGGTGTAAAATTTTCGTACCACAAATGTATTATATAGCCCTCGATTTTATGTATTTTAAATGTCCAACTCATACAGCAGGATATATAATCCACCTTCATAGACACCAACTCGCAGCCCTTATTAAATCTCCTTATGCGTTTCTTTGATCATGATTGGTTCATGTAATTCAGAAAATATTAATATGTTCCTTAGAATACCTTCAGTGCCTTAGGGCTCTAATTAATACCTTCAATTTCAATGCCGACACTAAGTGTTTACATCTTAATTTCAAACGTGCTCTTTACTGATGTATTCAATACAGTCAGCATATTGAAATATTTCAAACTTGTCTATATCATTCACCTGCTCCTAAGTCCTTAAAACTTTTACACGACTCAAAAATTCAGCTTAAACCAAAAAAAAGGCAACACAGATAGTGTCGGTCAGATACAAACCTACGGACAACATTTTACGCATTGCCGTAAATCGAGTGCGTGATTATATTATATGATTATTTTCTTTTATGAGTCACGTGTTAAATAACGCTTGTAAATGATGTCTTCAACCGGACCATACCTTAAATAGGTGCCATTTACCATTCCATTCTACGTACCTTTCTTGTCGACTTTCTTGGTTTTGTTTTAATGAAAGAAATTTTGTTTTACTGCCTGCCAGAATTTCAAGCACCAAGAAAAGAAAAAAAGGATCAAACGGCAATAATTTAATGCACCAAGTCTGATGGCCAAAATAAAAAATACTCCTGTAAGGAGGCATAACAACCACTACTCGCTCTCTCAAATGGAGACAGAAAACTTTTGAATAACAAATAAGTTGAAGTTGAAAATCACAAGAAAAGAAAAACGAACCACACACTTCAAGTCCATGTAAGTCCAAAATGAAAAAAAATCCGCAAAAAGAAAAAAATAAAGAAAACGACTGAATAACCGACGTGTTCAAACTTTTAAAATACATGACATGAACTGGTTTCCTCTTTGGTGGTTTGTTGCCTAAGCCATGGTTTTGTTCCTTTTGTCCTCTGGATTTTTATGACTTACATTTAACTTCGGTGAAGATTTGAGATCTTTTGAGCGTAACCAAAAAGTATCCATTACAACGTGATAATACTGGCAATCTTAATCTGCAACAACATATTTCAACATTAAAGTTTTGAGAGTTTTTATTTTATTTTTTTGCTCTTTATTTGTGGGCATTCCTTTCGTTTGGAAGTTTACTGGCGATTTTCGAGTTGCATCAGTCAGTTTCGTTTAGATTTGAGTTGGATTCTTTGAGCTTTGGCACTACTTTTGCATTATTTATGATTTCATTGAAGTTCATTCAGTTGCTGCTGTTGTTGTTGTGTCAGTTTCGATTTGGACCAGTTGTTTGACTGTGCCTGCATTTAATTGCACTTCGTATAAATTGTTGGTCATGGCATTTTTTTTTTTTAAAGTTTGAAAATTCCATGAACAGTTGGTAGGGAAAATAAATTTATTTAGGTTTTCAGAAACTTTACCAATATTATTATCGATTAAATGTCATAGATGTGGAAATTAATGCAGGATGTATTAGTGCTGTCTTATTGCCATATCGACAATTTTTTCCAATAAACGAACAATTTGTAAATTGTTGGCCATTAACTAGTGTAGAGAATTCATTCGGGGAAAAACTATGAAAATTCTATCTCGGTTCTGACAAATATAATCATCTCTCATGGGGATATGTAGTAAATATAGCCAATTCCGCCATAAATTGAAGAAGTGTTTATTTGAGTTCAGACCTAGACCAGAACAACAAACAATATGTCTGGCAGTTATAGATGTAACTCCATACAGAGTAGTGCATATTGAGATTTCATCAGGACAATATCCATAGGGTAAAAATAGAACGCGCACTACTATCACAAATTATGCGAGCAGTAGTCAAAGAAAGACAAAAACTAATGGTTTAAGGACCCAAATTTTGCTGTAATATGGGTCCCATGACCGGGTTTGTGTGGATCAGATTTCAAAACTTAACTTTTGTGAGCTGCTACCTAACACCAACTGAAAACATCGTCTATATATAGAAAGTAGATCGATCGTTTGACAAAGACCAAGATACTGCGATCTTTCAAGTGCCAGATGCGATGGAACTATCCCTGATGTTGTCTTTGACTAAGAAGGAGTAATACATATAATAATGGAGATCCTGGAAAAAATATATAAAACAAGCGATTATCAATACATTTCACTCACACTGCAAGCGGATGTACCAATCAAGGTTCAGAGGTTCCAATACAGGTATACTAAGATTGAACTTAAATAAGCTATACATGACCACACTACTCACAAAGATTGATAGGATTGAGGAAAAAATCGTTCTGACTCAACTTACCGAGCTCAGTCAATCAGTTCTGGCGATTGACACCACGGGCATCTCCTCGGCAAGTTCCCTCAGCGGAGACCGTAGAGTGCAGATGCCACCGAGCCTCCTTGCTTGACATTTTCTCCCATTGGTAAACGACAACCGATCTTCAGCGATCACCGCGATCCTGTGTGATTGCATGAACCACAGCGCTCACTTGTGGGACTGTAGGATTGTCATTAAAAACCAAATTATACCAGATTTGGTACCATTCTGTACTTTTCTTACCAATATTCCAAACCTGCTTTCAAATAGTAATCGTAAGTCCAAATTTAAGAACTCCAGCTCTGCCTGTTCACTAAATTGTACCTGATTTAGTCTACTCTCTCTACTCTACTATAATTAAGAATTTCCTAAACTATGTCAATCCTACACTCCAACAGTAATTTAAATTCCAAAATTCTGGAGTCCAGCTCTATGCGTTCACACATAATCAGGTTGTACCAAATATAGTACCATTTAGTACACATAAGTACAATGCTTCCATATCTCTATTCTATATTCCAACAGCAACCATTATTCCAAATTTTGGGTTTCCAGTTCTCTCCGTTCACCCAAATCCAAATTGTACCAAATCTAGTGCCGTTTAGTACTTTTTGTACACATAAATACGAATTTTCAAAGATGTCTCTATAGGTCAGTCTTCAACAGTAATCTTAATTCTAAATTTCAGATTTTGGCTCTATTCTTTCAAGCAAAATCCAAATTGTACTATAGTTAGTACCATATAGTACTTTTCGTACCAATAAGTACGACTTTTCTAAACTACTTCAATCCTACACTCCCACAATCATTTTATTTCCCAATTTGAAGAATCCAGCTCTATCTGGTCACCTAAATCCAACTTGCACCAAATTTAGTACTATTTAGTATATTTCGTGCACATAAGTAAAATTTTTTAAAGCTAACTCATTCCGGTACTCGAATAGTTGTCCTAATTCCTATTTTCAGTATTCCATATATTTACACGCAACTAAATGCAAATAGTACCAAATTTAGTACCATTAAACCATTTCCATACATCAGCACCACTTCCCAAACTGTATTCCATATACAATTTCAATATTTTAGCTATATATGTTCAATATATATACAAATAGAACTAAATTTAGTACTTTTACTACACTTATAAGTCGAATTTTCAAAAACCCTTTTGTACATCTTTCTAACTTTCCATCGGTGACCCACATGCCAAATTCTAGCTCCTCCCGTTCGCCTAATATAAAAGGGTACCATATTTGGTACATTTTAGTACTTTTCGTACCCTTCTAGTTTGAATCTCCAAAAACCCAGCCTTAACTCACCCCTATACAACAACAGCAACCCTCACTCCAAATTTCAATATTTTAGCTTTAGCCGAATTACAGTCAATTCGGTTGAAAAACGTGTCCAAAACCCCCTAAATACCGAATACAAGGGAATGCGTTATATTGTGGCTCCGTTGTAAAATAGATTAACGTTAATAATTATACCCTTCACTACACTCCGGTACAGGGTATTATGTCATTGTGCATATGTTTGTAACATGCAAAAGAAATCGAGATATATCCATGGTTCCTTTTGAGAATATGTATAGAATCACTCTCTGAGTCGATTTATGCATATCCGTCTATGTATTTTTGTGTGTGTTTTTTGTCGCATTTATGATCCGATTTGGATGAAATGGTGCACCATACTACCATTTTTTGTCCGATTTACACCAAATTACACAGCGTAATAAATTGGGTCCAGATTGATGTATGCGAAGTTTTGTTGCCATCGGTTCATATTTATATATAGCTCCCATATATATTTTCGTCCGATTTAATGTAAATGGTGCACCAAAGCCTCTATATAACTTTCGATTTGCACGAAATTTGGCACAGCGTACTGAATTAGGTCTATGATAATGTGTGTTGAGTTTCGTGAAAATCGGTTTAGATTTAGATATAGCCCCCATATGTATTTTTGTCCTATTTTATATTAATGGAGAACCAATGTCCTTATATATTTTTCGATTTGCACGAAATTTTGGTATAGCGTACTGAATTGAGAGGATATAGCTCCCATATATATTTTTATCTTATTTTAAGTAAATAATGCACCAATATGACCGACAGGCACCTACAGATTTTAATATAACCTAACGTGTGACAAGTCTAATTGAAATCGGTTCAGATTTGGATATAGCTCCCTTGTATCATCAGATTTTAAGTAATTAGTACACCAAACACTATACGCGTGTCGGATTGACATTAAATAATGCCTAACGTACAACATTGAGCATAGAATGACGTCACTGCGTTCTGTAGAAATGCAGACTATCCCATATTAATTTCCGACTGACTTTGTGTTAATTGGGCTCCAAAATATTAACGGGTGTTCGATTGATGTTTGCTTTCATTCGATTTACATAATTGTGTCCCATTGTAGCAAACACTTTTATATCTCTCTTTCTAAGTCGGGTCACTTTTAGATAAAGATCACATTTTTTAGTTCATCCAATTTCATGTTAGTTTTCCTTTAAAAAATGCGATGTCTGTTAGGATGCATCTCTTGAATATACCCAAAGTGGTGAAGGATATCATAAAGTCAGTCCCGTCCGACTTTACTACTTTCCTTACTGGTTTTAACTTATTATCGCTACAATATAATTTTTGACTAGAACACTTCGTTTTAAAGTATTGCATTAATAGTATATGGAATATTTTAATATTTCGCAAGTTATGTGGTTACGGGCCTTCAAGGAATTTAAAATTTTTTTTGATATTCTCATATATAGATACTTTTTATCGACGTTCAACAAATATTGATACGATGCATTCGTTTGCTTCATATTTCATTTTTAGAAGGGTACATAAAATGCATCCACACACCACTTACAATTCGTTTCCCTTATGTCACTTCTTGTGTTATACTCCAGAAATACTTATAATAATTGTCGTATTTTATGTTTATCTTATTAGCCCCTCTCTTTATTTAATAAGACCTTAGCTGAAACAATCACTCATTTAAATTTTATTATGTCTGACAATTGGCCTACATAACATGTTTTTCGTACCGAATGGTTGGATATTATCATCTGTCGAGCCGAAAAAAAAAAACAAAAAAATCATATAAACTTCCTTTTGTCCATCCCAAAGTGCCTTTCACCGCATCAACGGATTATTCGGTACGATATTTTTTAAGCAATACCAGATACAAACAAGCCCGAACTGTATTTATGTAGTTTAACTAAACTACTTAAAAAAGACGACAATACCTTTGGCAAACCTTTAGTATGTCTTTGTTTTCTACATGTGAGTGTGTTTATATTCTCAAATCCGATGATTGTCTGTCTGCCTGCGTTTCTTTCCGTCTGTTTAGTAGAGCATGGAAACGAGTTAACATTCTCAATTCATCTGAAACAATTGGGACACTTACCTGACATTTCTTTTGTTAAATACTTAATAAGGTTAACAGAATGCAAGACAATATTCTAAAGTGCACGGGCAGTAAAGCAAAAATTGAATGGCGGTATATTAGGATGTCCAGAATATTGTATCAAAAATCAAAAAGCTCTGCTAGAAAAACATGAAGACATAGAAAACCACAAAACCAGGACCAAATGTTCTAGGAGGAGACCAAGACGACTTATAAAAGACCAATCCTTCTACCTAAGACGATAAAGTTTTTTTTTATAGGTATCCAGGAGGATTTCTTATATAAAACTAGTAAGGAAAGTAGTAACGTCGGACGGGGCCGACTATATGATACCCTTCACCACTATGGGTACATTAAACAGGACTATTAACATAAAAGTGGAAGAACTAAAATATGTGATATTATCTAAATGTCAATAGCCTTAGTTCAATACATAAACATGTCGTTCGTTTGTTACAATGGGGCAAAAGTATGTAAATCGACTTCAAACTAATATCAATAGGACATTTGTTGGGCTATGTATGTATTTCTAGAAAACGCAACTACATATATCTGAACCGATTTTCACGAAACTCAGCTCAGTACGAAAGATATATAGGGACTTTGGTGCACCACTTACCTACAATCGGACAAAAGTATATATGGGAGCTATATCTAAATCTGGACCGATTTTCCCGAAACTTGGTAGACATCACTCTGGCTCAATTCAGTACCTTATGTCAAATTTGGTGCAAATCGAAAGATATATAAGGACTTTGGTGCACCATTTACATAAAATCGGACAAAAATATATATGGAAGCTATATCTAATTCTAGACCGATTTTCACGAAACTTGGCAGACATCACATTTAGGCTCAATTCTGTACGTTATGCCAAATGTCATGCACATCGAAAGATATATAGGGACTTTGGTGTATCATTTACTTAAAATCAAACGAAACTATATATGGGAGCTATATCTAAATCGGGACCGATTTTCTCGAAACTTGGCAGACATCAATCTAGGCTTAATTGAGTACATTATGCCAAATTTCGTGGAAATCGAAAGATATATAGGGACATTGGTGCACCATTTGCCTAAAATCGGACGAAACTATATATGGGAGCTATATCTAAATCGGGACCGATTATGACGAAACTTAGCAGACATCACATTAGGCTCAATTCTGTACATTATGCCGAATTTCATGCACATCAAAAGATATATAGGGACTTTGGTGTATCATTTACTTAAAATTGGACGAAACTATATATGGGAGCTATATCTAAATCTGGACCGATTTTCACGAAACTTAGCAGACATCATTCTAGGCTCAATTCAGTACATTGTGCCAAATTTCGAGCAAACCGAAATATATATAGGGACATTGGTGCACCATTTACCTTAAATCGGACAAAAGTATATATGGGAGCTATATCTGAATCTGAACCGATTTTTCCCAATTTCAATAGAGTTCGTCCTTGGGCCAAATAAATGAGCTGTGCAAAATTTCATCCAATTCGGATCATAAATGCGACCTGTACTTTGTTTACAATTTAACATGGACAGACAGACGAACGGACATGCGTAAATCAACTCAGAAAGTGATTCTATGCATATTCTTAGAAGGAATAATCTCGTTTCCTTTTGCCTGTTACAAACATATGCACAAAGACATAATACCCTGTATAATTAAAACAACTTTAGTAGTGCAGAAAGTCTTCTTATATTAGAGCGGAAGTAGAAGGCGAGAAGAAGACCAGAAGGTGTACTTAAAATTAATATTATGGTAGACTAGAAGGACTTTTGTGTAGAAAACAAGGAGTGGTATGTCTTCAAAAATAAAACCAGAAGTAGACGACATGATTTTTTCTGACTTTCTTATAGAGGACCCGAAGAGTTACACCCTATTATCTTTATACAACCACATCACTTAAATAAAAAAGAAAATGTTGATGTTCAAAAAAAAAAAAAAAAAAATCACTAAATACAAAATAAGCGCTTAAATAACATTGGAGGCAATAAGTAGACGACAATGCCGCCACCACCGCCACTGCCGTTTACTTGCATATCATGTTACCACTCAGCTTTGAAAAAATATCAAAAACTTTTGCAAATTTTCATTTCAAAGCGAAAAAGAGGTAAAATGTGAACAACAATCACTTGAGTCGGATGGTGTCCAAATCTAAGATTTTCTTATGAAAAACCCTAACAAGAAAAAAAAACAGCTAAAATTTAGGTCCTCTGAGGTTGAGGTTGTCACTACGGATTATATGAACATTGTATACTTCTTACATTGCAATGCAACAATGACAAAAAAAAACACATTTGCGAACTTTTGACACACATGGTGTTATTAACCTTAGAAATGTTATTTAAATGATATCTAAGGTATCACATTAATAGAAGAACAATTATGATTACATTCCTATGGAACGATTATATTCTACACTATGATATTATAATCTTCTATAGGCAGCACCAGATAATTTTTAGACGCTGTATATAACTCGGAAGGGTCCCGTCGCTGAGAGAATAACGTGAAAAAGAAGAGATCAGGGGAATAAGTATGCTGAATAGATTAAGTTCGACAGGGCAGAAGTTTCTACATATATGTTTCACCATACTGTCATTAATTTGCAACAATGATACCTCCCATATACAACAACAATATACCTCCCATATATAATTTCGCCCGATTTTAGGTAAATGGTGCACCAAAGTCCCTGAAAATCATTTGATTTGCACGAATTTCGGCATAGCGTATTGAATTACGTCTAGAATGACGTGTGCTTAGTTTCGAGAAAATCGGTTCAGATTTAGATATAGCTTCCATGTATAGTTTCGCCCGATTTTAGGCAAATGGTGCACCAAAGTCCTGCTAATCTTTTGATTGGCATGAATTTTGGTATAGCGTACTAAATTAAGTCTAGAATGATGTGTGCTAAGTTTCGTGAAAATCGGTTGAGATTTAGATATAGCTTCCATACATAGTTTCGTCCGATTTTAGGTAAATGGATCACCAAAGTCTCTGAAAATCATTCGATTTGCACGAATTTTGGCATAGCGTATTGAATTAAGTCTAGAATGATGTGTACACCTCCTATATATATTTTCGTACCATTTTAAGTAAATTGTGCACTAAAGATCCACAGCTAGGCCGATTGACACAACGAATTGAAATTAATATAAATTAATCTCTGGCAAGTTTGCTTCAAATCGGTTCAGATATAGATATCTCATAGCTTCCATATATAATTTCGACTTATTTATGTCAAGTTTACTTTAAATCGATTTACACAAATCTGTCCCACTGTGCGCAAACGACTCTAAAATTGCACAAATGAAATGAAATCTAGCATATGTTCCAGAAAAATATAAAAATCACATATTTAAGTTCGTTGAATTTCATGTCAAAATTCCTTCAAAAAGGCGACGTCTTTTCGGATGCATATGTACCCATGGTGAAGGGTATCATATAGTCGGCCCAGTCCGACTTTACTACTTTCCTTACTGTTTTTTTTTTTTATTTTATACTAGCAGACCCGGCAAACGTTGTTTTGCCTTATCAGAATAGCATCAATATAGCGTTGGTAAAAATAAACGAATTCATGGAAACTATAAACTATTTACCAAAAAATTTACGTCAAATTTCCACAATCAAAAGCCAGTAAGGAAATTTGTGAAGTCGGACTGGGCCGACTATATGATACCCTTCACCACTTTGGGGATATTCTACATATGTATCTTTACAGATGTCGTCCTTTCGAAGGAACATTGACATGAAATTGAACGAACGTAAGCTTATAGTAATATCAGTACATTCTACAAAATTGTGTGCGGGTCGGCCAATCTTTGGTTCTTTAGTGCACAATTTAAATTAAATCGGACGAAAATATATATTGGAGCTATATGTAAACCTGAACCGATTTTATATATATAGGGACTTTGGAGACCCATTTACCTTAAATCGGACGGAAATATATATGGGAGCTATATATAAATCTGATAATTTATATATATATATATATATAATTCAGTACGCTGTGCCAAATTTCATGCAAATCGAAAGGTATATAGGGGCTTTGGTGCACCATTTACATACAATCGGACAAAACTATATATGGGAGCTATATCTAAATTTGAACCTATTTTTTCAATTTCAATAGAGTTCGTCCTTGGGCCAAGTAAGTGACCTGTGCTAAATTTCATCCAATCCGGATCATAAATGCGACCTGTACTTTGTTTACAATTTAACATGGACAGACGGACGAATAGACGGGCGGACAGACGGACATGCCTGAATCGAATCAGAAAGTAATTCTATGCATATTCTCAAAAGGTACCATGTGTCTATCTCGTTTCCTTTTGCTGTTACAAACATATGCACAATACCCTGTACCACAGTGTGGTGAAGGGTATAAAAATCGGTTCAGATTTAAATGTAGCTCCCATATATAAGTTTGTCCGATTCCACAATCTCCCATATCTCTATAGTCACAATGTTTGTCCGATTGAGTCAAATTAATTAAGTATACATTAAGTATACATTGACGTATGTGAAGTTTTGTATAAATCGGTTCAGATTTATATATATCTTCCATATATATTTTCGTTTGATTTTAGTTAAATAATGTGCCAAAGCTCGTATATTTGTTTCGATTCATACGAAATTGTAGATAGCATATTAAAGTATGTGTCCTAAATTTCGTTAAAATTGGTTTAAATTTAGATTTACGTAAATAGATCACTAAACTCCCATTATTTGTCCGATTGTGGCGAAATTTTGCATAGTGTATTGAATTGAGTCTGGAATGTTGTGTGAAGTATTGTTGAAGTCGATTCAAATTTATATAAAGCTTTCATAGATATTTTCGCCCGATTTAATGTAAATGGTCCACAAAAGATCCTATGATGATTCGATTTATACAAAATTTTGCACAGCGAATTAAATTGAGTCTAGAATGGCGTGTATTGAATATTGTAGAAATCTGTTCAGATTTAGATAAAACTCTCATATTTTTTTCGTCCGTAAGTTGTGCACCGAAGAGACAATTTATCTTTAAAATGTATGAAATTTGAACATAGTATTGAATTGAGTCTAGAATGACGTGTGTCAGGTTCTATAAAAATCATTTTTCTAACTTTTCTAAAATTTTCTAAAATATGTTCAGATATAGATAAAACCCTTATGTATTTTCATCTGAGTTCATGCAAATTTTGCAGCAAACAAGATTCAATTTTGCGACAGAGCACTGTACTGCAGAATATCAAATGGTGTATGCCACATTTTCTCAAATCGGTTCAGATTTACATATAGGTCCCATACATAATTTAGCTACAGATGGTGTACCACATATGCCAGATCTGTCCGATTGACATGTTGTATTCCAGAATGTTATGTATATAGGCGGATTAAAATTGGTTCCATTATTTATGTAGATCACATATATAATTATTTCCGATTTCATTATCATTATGGGTTAATGTGGTATTTGCCTAGAACTTTTGTCTTAATAGAAAATTCTAGGGATACAAAAGCAATTTGAATCCGAAAGAAAAAGTCTAAACGTTAAATTCAACTTAAAGAGGTCATGCTGTGCCAACGACAAAACGTTGCACAAATATCTCTGTTATTGTCAATGAAAATATATTGTCATTGTGCGTTATATTCCTTAAGCAACTCCTTAAGATACTGAAATTCGAAGATAGTATCCTTAAAAATAAGAAATGTGTTGGAGAATGTTTCATCAAAAACCAATTCGAAATTTCTCATTGATGTCAGCTACTTCTTCTTGCGATTGATACTGTTTTTGGTATTTCTAAAACCAGGAATCGGTGACGGCGGTTTGTAGACGGTTCACAAATATACTAAATCCTAACAAAATACCTAAGCTCTCAACTTTAATTCTGAAAGATATTTTAGCCTTAAAACAATTATATCTTGCATCCGTTGCATTCGGGGTTTTTCAGGACAACAGATTAAATTGTTAGTAGCCATCAGGTAACTTTTTTGTGATGTTAAGATTTTCTTCATGATTGGCTGTTTTTGTACCTTTGTGTATAGGTATGAATGTATGCGAGAGAGAGTGGCGACATGTCAACTTTTAATACCTTCACAAATGTAAATTCCTTAAAATCCGCTTAAAAATTATAAGCTTTTTTGTACTGTGTGGTAGCTGACCGTTGCCATAGTAGCTATGTTGTGTCACTCGGCTTGCTTGTTAAGCTCTTATACAAAACGGCATTTTGTTTCGCACAGGAAATTGTAATGGAGTGATTGAAAGTTGGAATGTAAAATGATTGAATTTTGAAAAACTTTGGACTTTGAAGAAAATTATAGGTACACCTCAAATAACGTCACCGGGAACACGTAGACTGTATAGATCGTAGACAACATTCGGAATATTGAGAATATGCTACACATACGCACTCCCGAATACTATTTCCTGGGAAGATATATAAACTAAGTAGAATAATCTAAGGATTAGACATTTAATCACATTGACCTCTATAGAGCGATTATAAGATATTTTGTGTGAAATTTATACACCTCTCAATTGTAGTGAAGGGACTGCAATATTCGCCACCCTAAATTTAATTCCCCTATTAACGATTATATTTTTATTCACATTGAATTTATGTATGAGGGGAAAAAAGAGTTGGCGTTTTTATATATAATGTTTATACCCTCCAGAGCCAAAAATCATTTTCCAAATTGACAGATTTACCAATGAAAATCTTACAAGTAACAAAAACGTCTTCTTCTTCTTCTTCGACAACAACATTTAAAATGCTAAATTTTATTTTTAATGTTGATTTGGCGCTTTAAACTTTCCGAATTGGCTAAACTTTAATAGAAGAGACACGTCAGCTTTCCTTAAAATTATTTCATTTGTTCGCTGGCTGGCTGGCTAGTTGGCTGCTTGGCTGTCGCTTGATTTCCTCTCTTGGTTTTGGCCATTTATTCTTCTATTCCTTGCATTTTATTTGTTTTGTTATTGTGATGATGAGGATTTTGTTAGGTCGTTTTGCTTTTCGTTTTCTTTGTTATGTCCTGCTTTTTGGCTGAGCTGTCTCAACTGTCCAACTGTCAGCATGTAGTCCATCAAATTCAATTCGTACATCAGCATCACAATTGGAAAAGAGATTTTTTTGTTAAGTACCTCATTGAATGTTGCACATATATATAGTGGTCAGTTGTAGTACCTGGTGTTAATAGACTCAGAGAAATCTGTGTGTTAAACTCGAAGGAAAATTGTGAAAGGGCTATCTTTATTTCAACATAAGTGGATGAAAATATTTCTTATGTTCGCATACATACATTTATATTAAAATACCTTTAAGAGGGCTGAACCCTTTTATAGAGGACTATCAAAGTATCAACTAAGTAAAAAGTCGTTAAGTTCAGTCAAACCGAATTTTTATACCCTCCTCCACATTCACAATTCTTTAAATTGTTTGGGAACTTTATATGGGGACTATGTCATTGCATTATGTGGTTGGAGGTTATCCATGCTCTGAAGATATAATTATCCAAATTAAAGTCAATCAGGTTGGAAAACTGTCACAGGAACTTCATCATACCGAAAACCATTATGGAAAGAAGTAAAGTCGAACGGGCCGATTATGTTATTCCCTTCTTCGCTTTGGGTATATTCAACAGATGCATCCTAAAATTTTTGAAGGACCATTGACATTAAATTGGACGAATTTAAATATGTAAACAGTGTGGTGAATAATTTTTATTCGCCAGGAAAAAATTAATAATACAAACCAGTAAGGAAAGTAGTAAAGTCGGACCGGGCCTAGTATATTGTACATATGTATCCTTACATTTGTATGTCAATGTTCCCTCGAAGGAACATACGCATGTCCTTCTGCAACCTATGATAAATTTAATTTCATTTGGGCAGATTTAGAGTCGTCGGCGTACCATGGGACAAATTTATGGAAAGCGTTATTTAGCAAACTTGATACACGCTATTCGGTACGTCGCACTGATAAAAATTTTATTTCAATCAGACACCCGTTCGAAGTACATATGGAAGCTAATGCTGCATCTGCACTAATTTCAACAAAACCCAATAACGTTATTCAAGTCTCAATTTGATATATTGTTCAAAATTTCGTGTAAATCGGACGACTATATAAATATGTGAGAGCTATATAGAAATCTGAACAGATCCTAATCTTACCACACATTATTCTAAACACAATTCAGTACGCTACGCCAAATTTCGTGCAAATCGAAGGATATATAGGGACTTTGGTGCACTATTTACCTAAAATCAGACGAATATATATGGGGGCTATATCTAAATCTTAACCGATTTAATTCAGTACGCTATGCCAAATTTCGTGCAAATCGAATGATATATAGGGACTTGGGTGCAATATTTACCTCAAATCGGACGAAACTATATATGGGAGCTATATCTAAATCTGAACCGATTTTCACGAAATTTAATACATATCGTTCTAGACTTAATTCAGTACGCTATGCCAAATTTCGTGCAAATCGAAGGATATATAGGGACTTTGGTAAAATATTTACCTGAAATCGGACGAAACTATATATGGGAGCTATTTCTAAATCTGAACCGATATTCCCGAAATTTAATACATATCGAAGGTTATATAGGGACTTTGGGGCACAATTTACCTCAAATCGGACGAAACTATACATGGGAGCTATATCTAAATCTGAACCGATTTTTCCCAATTTCAATAGGGTTCGTCCTTGGGCCGAATAAGTGACCTGTGCCAAATTTCATCCAATTCGGATTATAAATGCGACCTGTACTTTGTTTACAATTTAACATGGACAGATAGAAGGACAGACGGACGGACATGCATGAATCAACTTAAAAAGTGATTCTATGCATATTCTCAAAAGGAACCATGTGTCTATCTCGTTTCCTTTTGCCTGTTACAAACATATGCACAAAGACATAATACCCTGTACTACAGTGTGGGTATAAAAATGTGGACCTATATCAATAATTTTTCCCAAAAATATGTCTTATCCTCCAATATCCCGAAATGCCAAATTACAGCCAATGTAATGGGAAAATACGACAAAAACCTAAAATACTGATAATCAGGTGCTACCTTTTTCCACCCAGTGAGAATCCAAAATAGCAGATTACAGCCAAAAATCTTCAAAATACAGAATATTAGAGGGAATCGTTGAATGATTTCTTGCTAGATCAGAACCCTACCCCTAATCCTAATTTATAATATTAACGAAAATATTTTGTTATTTAAACACACAAATTTGCCCGAGTCTATCATTACGTACATTCTCGACCGGTCAATAATAGTGGAAAAGCAAAACTTTACATTTTTCGACGACGTCTTTCACCTCTGCCCTGTTTTGGTTGCACTACGGGAAAATTGAATTCATCTCTCTTTTGAGGAACAAAATGATGGATTTACTTTTAAAGCTATAAACAGACAACACATCAGACCATTGCCGCTGTGGAAAGTTTCCTCGAAACTAAAAAAAAACGAGCGAGAAAAAAAATGCAGCGATTCGAAAAGAAGAAGAAAACAAATGAAGAAGGAAAACTCTGTTCTACGACAACTATAACGACGAAACGAGACGAGTTGAAGATTGAAGGTAAAAACAAAAAAATGCGGATATATAAACATTGATTGCCGTTTATATGTGGCAGGCACTAAAGAAGACGTAGACACAGCAACCGAAGTAGAAGAGTAGCCAAGGAACTGAAACCAAAGCAAATCAATGAGGAAAACTTTAGAAGGAGTTTAACGAGGAGTTGCATAAAACTTGGCTAGCTGGAGAAAAATTCTCCAATGATGCATAAAAAGTAGCCCCAAGTAGCGAAAGGAGTTTGCCATGCCAACAACCAAAGGCAATGCCAACGGAAAGGGATCACCGGCAACAAAGACCGATAGACAGACATACCGACGAGCTAACGTACGTACGAATAGATAGCCGGACAGACAGTCAAACGTATGAAATACAAATAAATTGCATTTGATTGAATAAAAAATGAAGAATTGACACGAAGATGAATTGCATTTAAAATCAATTGATTTGATTTCTTTTCCATTTGTTGTTCGTGTTGCTGTTGCCTTTGCCTTTGCTGCTGTTGTTGTTGTTTTGTTTAAGAACTGGCAATAATCAGAAGAGACTTCATTAAAACTACTAGTCGAACTTACTTATTTCAGACTATGTAGACTCACTTAGCGAACGGTGGAAAATCAATGTGCATTCATAAATTTTAGTAAAAGCAAATCAAAAACTTCAAGAAAAATTGAATTCATTTGTTTGTTTTTCTCTTTTCTGTTTTTTTTCCTTCTTCTTTCACTGATTTATTCATCAAGTTTGCGTTGTTTTTTCGTTGAATGTCAAGAAGACATAGTTTGGCTGAATAGATTAAGTTTAGTATTTATTATCATTGATTTGCGTGAAAACAATTAATTTGGAAAAAGTGTTTTGGCATGGAGTTCACTAGTCATCCGTTTATTTTTGTGAGGTAAATTGGAATTTTTATGTTGAAGAAAGAAATATTCCTAAAATCTCAGAATCCATTATATACATTTGGAGTACCTTTTGGTGGATATATTTGATTTTCCAATTCGACCAGGAAACGTATAAAATCGTTAAAACTTTGGGAGTACTTTTAACTGATTATGTCCCAATGATGCCCACAAACAACAACGCTTTTTAAAGTATATACTTTTTTTTATTTTTGGGATTATATACATATGTTATGACCAGTAGGTCTATTCTGTAATTTTTAAAAACATTCGACATTGTTTTTTTTTAAAACAATTTCATTTGTTTGTTTTGTTGTTTTTACACTAACAAAAGAAAATTAAACAATATCGAATGTTGTCAAAAGTTACAGAATAGGCCTACTGATAATGACGATACATATCAGAAGAAATATTCAAATGTTTGTTCAAGTTATACGCTTTTCAGTGTATATGTATATCGTCATCATAAATGCAAACGGGCGTAACTACACTTTTACTAAATTTACAGCAGGAACATGGCTGGAATTTTTTTTAAGGTTTAACCGCACTACAGGGCCGTATTTACTTTTTGAAAAAAATTTTTGTTTTTGGTTTTTAAAGGTTTTATATCAGTTACTTCGTTTTGACATGATATTTTCTGAAACAAAAGGTCGTAACTACAACACAATTGTAGTACAACAATGTGACTATTAATTATCCGATTGAGACTAACATTTGTACAGCGCACTAAGTTCCCTCAGCGGAGACCGTAGAGTGCAGATGCCACCGAGCGGTGGTTGTTGCTATTATGCTCTCCTTGCTCGACACTTTTCTCCCATTGGAATATGTTAATGTAGTAATAAACGACAACCGATCCTCAGCGATCACCGCAATCCTCTGTGATTGCACGAACCACAGCGTTCACTTGTCGTTTAACCTCCTTAGAACTAACTTGTCGTTTAACCTCCATAGAGCTAACTAGTCGCATAACGTCTACGCGTTATTAACAGGTCTCAGCGCCGCCACCATAAATTACAAGAGGTAATTTATTTCTTGTATTAAGAAAAGATTGCCACCAATAAATCCAAGATAATTAGAATATTTTAACTAATACTTTTTTGTGTTTTATTTATTTGCACTTTCTTTTCCATACGCCATTAATTGCTTGGGAGTTCTCTTGTTGTCGTTTGCACCCCGCTCCCAAGAGTTAATTACTTGATCACCCCCATTCACCAACACACCACCACGGCGAGGAGTAGAGCAGACCCCTCGCCTAAACATTTGGTCCGTACGAGCCGGATGAGAAACATTGCCTTGTAGTTGCCGATCTCCCTTTTTCAACTCTCGCGCTCCTAAACAGGGTTTTATTGGGTACAAAAATGCTCCACTGAAAATTATAAATACAGGTCCATTTTTCGGGTGGCCCCCATATAAGGGTACCCTCCAATTTTCGGTATTTTGGGGTTCTGTAATTTGGTACTTTGTAGTCGTATAAGGTAAAAAATTTGGAGGATATCGAGATAAAGAAGTAGAAGGTCAGGTTCCAGAATGACTATTAGGCCTAGCCCTTATATAAAACCACCTACCGATTAAATATTTTACGTCAAGGAAGGTATTGAGATACAAAAATAAGACAGAAAGTAGTAAAGTCGGACGTGGTCGACCTTTCACCACTATGGGTATATTAAACAGATGCATCCTAACAGACATCGCATTGTGTAAGGACCATTAACATGAAATGGATGAACTAAAATATGGTGTCTTTATCTAAATGTGAACCGACTTAGATCACCCATGAACATGCCATTCGTCTGTTACAATGGGACAAAATTATGTTTGGTTATGTCTGTACTTCTACATAACGCAACTACGTCATTGAACCTATTTTTTAATTGGATTCTACCTAAGGCGAAATTCGGATCATAAATGCGACATGTACATTGTTAATAATTTAAGATGTTTAGATCGACGAACGGGCATGCAAAAATCGACTCAGAAAGTGATTATATGCATATTTTCAAAGGGAATCATGTGTCTATCTCGTTTCCTTTTGCCTGTTATAAACATATGCACAAAGACATAATACCCTTTACCATAGTGTGATGAAGGGTATTCGTATTAGCTTCGAAATTGATATTTATCGGTCCTTAATTAGGCATAACCCTTCATATTATAAAAACGCCAAATATTCGGCCAAATATTAATACCTATACAATATTGCCAATATTTGTGCCGCTTTAGTTATGCCTCATATAACTTTGCCCTTTAAATTGCAATATTTTCAGCCTACAACGCGTTCATAATATAAGTCCCCCATTAAAATTGGTAAAATTTGTATTTGGTCTACATTATGGTTTGCTATAATCAATTGGTAGAATTCTCGTTATAGTACTTTTTGGTATGTTCCCCATATTTTCATTTCAAGTAGTAGTATTTGTGTACCATTCTACCGAAAAATTGACTGGACAATCTTTACCCTTGTGCCCTTTTTTGCACCTAAAACATTTGTATTTGGTCTACATTATGGTTTGCTACAATCGATTGGTAGAATTGTCGTTGTAGGTCCACTTTTTGGTATGTTCCCCATATTTTCATTTCAAGTACTGTCAGTATATCTACAAAGACATAGAAACCGTAAAGACACGACAAAATGCATATTGACAATATTATGAAAAAATATCCAGGGGGAATCAGGTATAACAGAGGCATGTTAAGAATAAAACCTCCAATATGTGATAATGTGTGTATAAAATGTAAATAAAATCAGAGGTCTGCTCATAAAATATATATTTTCATTTTATAAGCTTAAGATATAGCACTAAAAACGTTTAATATTGTTCTCTCTGTTGTTATGATATCGTAACAACAGAGGAAAAACCATCTATTGGAAATTGTTGACGTATCGATTGTCCTATCTTTATACTTTTATGTCTTTGATATCTATGGTTGAGGGTATCTAAAGTTCGACACGGCCGAACTTAACGCTTTTTATCTTCTTGTACATACCTTGAACTAGATTTCGTTTTAATTCGAAAGTTGTTGTTGTTTCTAGAAGTACTTAGCTTTCATTGTAGACTTCTGCTTCGTTTCTACTTTTCAGTGATTTCAAGTTATCTCGCTCTTAACACATACATCTTTGGGAATTCATTTGCTGTTTCAACAGCTGGATGTAGAGCTTGAAAATTATCTGGCATCACGACAATCACGACTGCCAGGAAGTCATATCAAACTCTATTAAAAATCCCGGTACAGTTGGATTGTCAGACATTTTCAAATTCAGCTGTTTCATATAGCATTTGATTTTCTTTGTTGTTGTCTTGCAAACCGTCTTGAAAATGGTTCCACATTTGCCTTGAGGTTTTTATATGCCTTACCATGTTCACAAAAATTGGTTCCAAGGATATCGAAAATTGGTTCCAAGGATATCCAATTCTCAGCTCTTGCAACCATATCCTTTTCTAATTAAAATTTAACTTTCTGCTCACTCGTAGGATTTTGTGATAGACAACTAATAACTGGTTCTTTCTTCTCTCCCAATACAATGTTCAGCAATCTGCTTTTATGCAATATAGCTTCCATTTATGTCCTCCAAGCCAAGTAATTATTTCCGTTACATAACAAGACCCTTATGTTGCTGGGCCCATAATCTATTGAATCAGTATATATCCACAATGGAAATTCAAGTTTGTTACTTATTGAAGTAAGAATACAAAATGAAAATATGAAAAACTATTTTCTATACATTAACAAAAACTCAATGGAATACTTGATTAAATAATAATGTTGAAGTACAGTATTTATAAAGTCCGTGTTTTCAACACACCAGCGCAATCTACAATTATTTTCAACAGACAGACGGGAGGAGCTATACTAGTTTCAACCTATTAAGTATCCGAAATTCCAAATTACAATCAGTTTGGCTGGGAGACAGGGCTAACAAAATTCCACATGTCAACTATGTACATATTTTTCAATTAAATAAACGCCAGGATCGCATATGCCATTTCAAAAGCTCACTTTTAAAATTAAAATATAAATAAATTTCATATGTTTTTTATGCATCTAATCACATTCTCTTCCCATCCTGTTTTTCTTTTCTACACCACTAATGCTATTTCCAATGCCAAACAGTGTTTCTTTTTTATTGCCACTTTATTTGGTTATTTCTCCGAAATTTGCTGACAATTTAAAATAATTAAAACAATTAAAATTCCATGTTTATTTTTAGTTTGGCTCTAAAAGCTTTTTAATTTGAATTTAGATCGAATATTATTCCATGAATAATTTAGTTCGTAGTTTGAATATGTATATAACTCTATTTGTATGTCACTGTGTAAACCAAATTGCTATCAGTTAAATGGCGAACACTTAAAAAATTCTGTTACTGACACAAAGTTGAGCCTATTTAAGCAATTAATACACTCTTTATATGGATGTTTTGAAAGAAAAATTGCCTCAAGTTGGCATTTTAGACGGTTAACGGAGAAACAGAAAAAGGAACAAATTTTCCCTCCATTTCTGGCAAAAGTCAAATAGCATACGAAGGCCAAAAATCAGGTCATACCAATCAAAAAGTTTCTATGTGAAAGAATACAATCTGCTACTGCTGATGCTGCCACTGCACACACATTCCAGTATCCATGAATTGCCCTTGTAAATGTTAAGGTGGGTGAGGATCGAACTGAGGAAACTATCAAACCTCATTCTCATAGTTAAAGGTTTGAATCGGATATGTATTAACCTTATCTCTGATTAACGAACACTTACACATTTTTGCCACTGTATATTTGCAAATTTGGTTTCTCCTACCCCATCTAATATACAATCAAAGTGTACTACATATATCAATGTTGATTTGAATAGAATGGCTAAAAGCCATCTTCATCTGTGGCACTGTTTCCTGACATACCATTTGCCAATGCTTTGAGCCACCACGTACGTCAATTTGAAAGGAAATGTGGCCGAAAACAGTTGAACTGTTTTTTTTCTCTTCTTTAGTTTTCTTGTGTACCTCAAAGGCTTTTCATGTGCATTTCACTTTTTTATTGAATTCGTTATTTAGGGGATGCGCTAAGGCAGTAGCAGTAGATTTAGCGAAATTCAACTAAAACACACACACATGCTTAAGAATAAAAGATTGGTTTTCAAAGTGTATTTAGACAGTGAAATATGTGTAACTAGATCAGAACGTTGAACATATTAAATTCGAATCCCGCAATGTGTTACCGATCTTTAATGGCTTAAATTAAATCGGTTCAGATGTAGATATATTTTTGTAAGATTTTATGCAGATAGTGCAAATGGGGAAGCCTATGTCTGTTCGCTTAACATGAAATATTACGTAGCGTTTGGATTGAAGACGTTTCAGGTTTAGATATAGCTTCCACATATATCTTCATCCGATTTCATCAAAATGTTGTACCAAATAACTAAAGTTTGTCCGCTTGGGACAAATTTAGCGCACAATTGAACCTAAAATAACGTGTATTGGATTTTGTGTCAAGATAAATTTTGGATAGCGCACTGTGTTGCAGCATACCAAATGGTGGATGCCACGGCTGCTCAAATGCGCCCATTTATATATAGATCCAATACATATTTTGCTCGATGATTGACATTAAATTTTTACATAAATTTCAAATTGGGTTGCATATGTATTGTTGGCTAAAGAGCGAAAATTGCTCTCCCAACGGATCTATGCGTGTGTCCAACACAATCACAACAACTTGCATATGTATTGTTGGCTAACCCTGATCTACGCAGATATTTGATGACTTGATGTCTATGAGTTCTCAAGAGGGTTTCAAAATAAATTGTATTTAACCTCTGTGGTTAGTTTTTCGCTTTTATTTCTTTCAGTATATAATTATCTAGTTGAGTCCACACCATTCTCTCACACCGCCCACTTGTAAATACATATAACAAATAAATATACATGTTTTAAAATAATAACTTTTTAATTGTGTTTATGTAGCTTTTCGTGCAATAACGGTAAATAATTATAATTAATTTGTTTTTTAAATAAAATTAATAAACGTAAAATTGAAGTAATTACAAAATATTTCATTTTTCACATGTCATTACACAATTTCCAATAACAAAATCTCACAACAAAAAAAAAAAAACTTCTCATCGCTGTTCGATGCACATAGGCAGTTGTGATTTGCTAGGCAAACTCGAAAGAATAACAACCGTAACAAAATCAGCAACAACAACAACATTGTACAAAACTTTATGCATAATGTACGATAACAAAAAATTTACAAACATATTTAAAATACATATTATGAAACTTTGCGGGGTGAAAAAATTAGTTTGATGGAAATTTTAAAAGTAGTAAAGTCGGACGGGGCCGACTATATGATAACCTTCACAACTTTGGGTATATTAAATAGATGCATCCTAACAGACTCCTTACTTTTGTAGGATCTTTATCTATAAACTAGCATATGCCCGCAACTTCGTTAGCGAATGTAGGAAATTATTAAACGTGTATTAACATCGACCATAAATTAAATTTGAGTACCATTTAGTACTAAATTTCATGATTCATTATTTCCATAAGTACCCTGTTCAACCATCCAACAAAAATTCATGCATACAATGATTCCAGATTTAAATTTCCGGATTCCAACTCTATTGGTTCACCAACAATTTGAATTGTACCAAATTTAGTACAAAACTTCCTAAATACCCCATTCCTCACCCCGACAGTGATTCTAAACCCAAGTTTCATGATTTCAACTCCATAGATTCACCCACAATTCAATTGTACCAAATTTTGTACATAGTGGTACCAATTCCAAAACTTCCTATATACCCACAGTGATCCTACATCCAAGTTTCAGGATTCTAAGTCTATCGGTTGTACCAAATTTAGTACACATTCGTACACATTTCTATAACTTCCTACATATTTCAATCTTACACTTTAACAGTGATCCTGACTCCAAATTTCATGATTCTAACTCTATTGGTTCATATAAAATAAAAATGTACCAAAATTAGTACCAATAAGTATTAATTTGTTAAACTTAATTCTGACCTAATCCTACATCCCTACAATGATCCTAACTCCAAACTTCATTGTTCCAGCTCTAAATCGTACCAATTATAGTACAATTTAGTACTTTTCGTACACATAAGTAAAAATTTCCAAAACTGCGTACATATACCAATCCTATACTCCGACGTTAATGTTACTTTCAATTTTCAGGATTCCAGCTTGATTTGTACCTCCAAATCAAATTTGTACCAAATATAGTACCATATAGTTCTTTTCGTACACATGAGTACACGCTTTCCAAACTCTCCTCATATCGTCCCTAATGCTCAAACTTAATTTGCATTGAAAATTTCAAGTTTTTTGCCCAATCCATTCAAATGCTAGGAAATTGAACCAAATTTAGTACATTTCAGTACTTTTCGGATACTTATACTTCGAATTTCCTACATCTAATCTACACTCCATCAGTCACCCTCAATCCAAATTTCAGAGTTCTAGCTCTACTGGTTCGCCGAATACAAAGAATACCATATTTAGTACTTTTCGTACGATTCTAGTACGAATTTCCAAAAACACAGCCTTATCTGTCACATTTGGACCAAAAGTGACCCTCACTCAAAATTTCAAAATTCTAGCTTCAGCCGTTTCGTCTGGGCGTTTATGAATCGTTAAATCAGTCAGTGAGTCAATCACTTTACTTTTTTATTAGTATAGATAAACCGAATAACATCAATCCATATACATGCCTTTCTGCAACCTATGCCAAATTTCATGATATTCGGGCAGATTTAGAGTCCTTTCCGTACAATGGGGAAAATTTATGTAAATCGATTGAAAGCAGACTTGATACAGGAATTTAATTTAATCTCAATCACGAAATTTAAAACACATTATTCAAGACTTAATTCAGTACGCTATACCAAATTTCGTGCAAATCGAAAAATATACAGGGACTTTGGTGCACCATTAACATTAAATCGGACAAAAATAGTTGTGAACTATATCTAGATCTGAGCTGTGCCAAATTTCTTCCAATTCGGATCATAAATGCGACCAGGGCTTTTGTTTACAATTTAATATGGACGGACAGACAGACCGACGGAAAGAAATATAGGGGCTTTGGTACACTATTTACATAAAACCGGACTAAAATAAATATTGGACCTATATCTAAATCAGAATATATTTTCACGAAACTTATTATTCATCATTATAGACTTCATTCAGTATGCTATGCCAAATTTCGTGCAAATTGAAATATATACATAAAAGGACTTTGGTGCACCATTTACGTAAAAACGGACCAAATATATATGGGAACCGATTTTTCCCAATTTCAACAGGGTTCTTCCAAGGAGGAAATCAGTAAGACCTATAATTAACTCATTGCTTCAATTTTCCACAAAAATTTTGTCATCTTCAACATCCCCGAAATTCAAAAAAATTAGTCAAGTCTGGTTAAAACCTTTAAAATACCAAAAATACGATGTGGTCTTTTTAGGGGGGATTTCTCAAAACATTGACTTATATTGATAAATTTCGTCATAGATATATTCCCGTATCTACAAACACGGAATGGCCACTTTATTGCGAAAATGCTGCCCAAAACCTTTCAAATGCCGAAAATGGTGCTGGACTTTTATATTTGGGGCTGTAAATACACGCAAATTTTAAAATATCTTGCGTAGTTGCATATCAACCTTAAACCAGGAAGGAAAGTAGTAAAGTCAGACGGGCCGACTATATGATACCCTTCACCACTTTGGGTGTATTCAACAGATGAATCCTAACAGACCACTAAAATTAAATTGGATCCATAAAAATGTCATTCTGCAACCGATACTACATTTTTCATTTGATCAGATATAGAAGCTATATCTAAATCTGAACCGATTTTCACGAAACTTAACATACATCATTCTAGACCTAATTGATTACACTGTGCCAAATTTCGTGCAAATCGAAAGATATATGGGGACTTTGGTACACCATTTACTTTAAATCGGACGAAAATATATATGGGAGCTATATCTAAATCTGAACCGATTTTCAGAAAACTTAACACATATCATTCTAGACCTAATTCATTACACTGTGCCAAATCAAGAGATATATAGGGTGCACTATTTACATTAAATCGGACGAAAATATATATGGGAGCTATATCTAAATCTGAACCGATTAACAGGAAACTTAACACACATCATTCTAAACCTAATTCATTACACTGTGCAAAATTTCGTGCAAATCGAAAGATATATAGGGATTTTGGTGGACAATTTATATTTAATCGGACGAAAATATATATGGGAGCTATATCTAAATCTGAACCGATTTTCAGGAAACTTAAAACACATCATTCTAGACCTAATTCATTACGATGTGCCAAATTTCGTGCAAATCGAAAGATATATAGGGATTTTGGTACACCATTTAAATAAAATCGGACGAAAGTATATATGGGAGTTATATCTAAATCTGAACCGATTTTCGGGAAACTTAACACACTTCATTCTAGGCCTAATTCATTGCGCTGTGCCAAATTTCGTGCAAATCAAAAGATATATGGGGACTTTGGTACACCATTTTCATTAAATCGGACGAAAATATATATGGGAGCTATATCTAAATCTGAACCGATTTTCAGGAAACTTAACACACATCATTAGAGACCTAATTCAGTACGCTGTACCAAATTTCGTGCAAATCGAAAGATATATGGGGACTTTGCTTCACCATTTACATTAAATCGGACGAAAATATATATGCGAGCTATATCTAAATCTGGACCGATTTTCTGGAAACTTGACACACATCATTCTAGACCTAATTTATTACGCTGTGCCAAATTTCGTGATTCTATACATGTTTTCAAAAGGAACCATGTGTCTATCTCGTTTCCTATTGCCTGTTACAAACATATGCACAAAGACATAATACCCTGTACCACAGTGTGTTGAAGAGTATAAAAATGTAGAGAATAACATTCTAATGATCATTCATAGACAGAAAATCACTCAAAAACTCTTCTTATCAGAGAAAGGCATTGAAAAGGTTTACTATAAAAATAAAATATATAAAAATGTCTTTATACTTATTTAAGTATACTGAATTGACGTCACATCTATATTTTCAATGGAATGCATACCAAGTAGTCTATATACCGATTAACATCCAAAATATTTCGAGACCTTCAAAATATAGAGACCTTTCAAAATATCACGATTGCCATAGTATTCTTACAAAATCTATCACATCAAAAATACTGATTTCCAATTAACCATTGGCTAACCAAATATTAAACGGCATTCATTGTTCGATAATAGTATTCGACATTAACACAACATGACCGTTCGACCGAACGACCGACCATCCAACCAACCGACAACTGGCCAACCATACATGACCAAACAAATAATTGCCATAACTATAATTAATATATTTATGTAATGTTTACATAAATAGCAGTCTTACTACCACCACCATCACCGCCAGGACCTGCATCATTCAACCAGCCAATGTAATAAATGGTTGGCTAATAGCCCACCCACACAGACAAAACTGACAAAGGATTAAATCGAATGAAAATGGCAGAATATTTTCGAGTAATCCGACAACTGTATTAAAATAAATAATATTAATTACAACAACAATACAAATGCAAATAATTGATATTTATTTATATTGTACAAATGAAATATTAAATGAAATAATAATATTTACACAAAAAATCACAATGCAATACAATAATTGATTGAATTTGTTGTGATGGAAAATTTAAGCTAATTTTTGTTAAATGAAATGTTTTTTTTCCCCCCTGCAAATTTATACATAATTTGTTTTAAGAGGTAGTCTATAGATTGCAAGTCTCGCAAATAAATCCGATAAGCACATTATTACTTAAGAAACCTTCTAAAGGCTGAATACCTTTTCAAACACCATCTATCTATGGGTACAATACATCGCTACATACATTTATGGCAGGTTTTCAAACCGACTCTAATTCGGTATTTTGAGTTCTCAAAGCTTCCTTCAAAAAATGATCAATGTTAGCCCACTTTTTAGGATGCCCTAAATATTTTGTGATTATGGTGCCGTTTTTTAAATGAAATGGCTTTAATTTGGTTCCCAGTGGTTGCCAAATATTTCTACCAAAATGTACCATGATAAAGACCTTTCTATATAAAGGCAGTTTCCACTTAATGGTGGAGGGTATCAAAAGTTCGGCAGTACTTAACGACGTTTAAGAGTACGGTTTTAAACCTACTTAGCTAAAATATAACGACAGGTATATGCCTTCAGCCTATGGTTCGCCGAGGCCTTTGGAATTACACACAGGATTTATTATTCATTTTATACCCTCCACCATAGTATGGAGGGTATATTAATTTTGTCATTCCGCTTGTAACTCATTGAAATATTCATTTCCGACCCTATAAAGTATATATATTCTTAATCAGGGTAAAATTCTATGACGATCTAGCCATTTCCGTCCGTCTGTCCGTCCGTCAAATCCTATCTTCTGAAGGAATTGAGATAGGGTGCTGAAATTTTGCATAGGTTTGTCTTTTTCCTATTGGGTAGTAAATGTGTCCACTACAAATTATAAATATAGGTCCACTTTTTCTGGTAGCCCCCATATAACGATACCTCCTAATCTTCAGTATTTTGGGGGTTTTGGTCGTATTTTTCCACCGAATTGGTTGTAATTTGGTATATTGAGTTCTTAATAGTTACCAAATCTCTCCACAAAAATTATGAATATAGGTCCATTTTTTCGGACAGCCCCCACATAAGGGTACCCCAAATTTTCGGTATTTTGGGATTCTTGAGCTCGGACAGCCCCCATTTTTTCGGACAGCCCCCACATAAGGGTACCCCAAATTTTCGGCATTTTGGGATTCTTGAGCTCGTTTTTCTACCGAATACGTTGGAATTCGGTATTTTGTAGTCGTATATGGTAACAAATCTCCCTACCAAAAATTATTAACATTCGCCCCCTTTTTGGGGTAGTCCCCATATAACCCCCTTTTTATACCCTTCATCACACTGTGGTACAGGGTATTATGTCTTTGTGCATATGTTTGTAACACGCAAAAGGAATCGAGATAGATCATGGTTTCTATTGAGAATATGCATAGAATCACTTTCTGAGTCGATTTATGCATGTCCGTCCGTCCGTCTGTTGGTCTGTCCATGTTAAATTGTAAGCAAAGTACAGGTTTATTTACGATAAGAATTGGATGAAATTTGGCACAGCTCATTTGTTAGGCTCATGGACGAACCCTATTGAAATTGGGAAATATCGGTTCAGATTTGGATATAGCTCCCATATATTTTCGTCCGATTTAAGGAAAATGTTTTACCAAAGTCCCTATATATCTTTCGACTTGCACGAAATTTGGCATAGCGTACTGAATTAAGTCTAGAATAATGTGTGCAAAGTTTCGTGAAAATCGGTTCAGTTTTAGATATAGCTCCCATATATAGTTTAGCCCGATTTTAGGTAAATAGTCCACTAAAGTCCCTATAAATCTTTCGATTTTCACGAAATTTGGCACAGAGTAGTGAATTAAGTCTGGGATGTTGTGTGCAAATTTTCGTGAAAATCGGTTCAAAGTTAGATATAGCTCCCATATATATTTTCGTCCGATTTAAGGTAAATGGTGTATCAATGTCCCTATATATCTTTCGATTTGCACGAAATTTGGCACAGCGTAATGAATAAGGTCTAGAACGATGTGTGTTAAGTTTCGTGAAAATCGGTTCCGAGTTAGATATAGCTCCCATATATATTTTCATCTGATTTAGGGTGCAACAAAATCTCTGAAAATCATTCGATTTGCACGAAATTTTTCATAGCGTACTGAATTAAGTCTAGAATGTCGTGTGCTAAGTTTCATGAAAATCGTTTCACAGTTAGATGTAGCTCCCATATATATTTTCCTCCGATTTTATGTAATTGGTGCACCAAAGTCACTATATATCTATCGATTTGCACGAATGTTGGTATGGAGTACTGAATTAAGTCTAGAACGATGTTGCTTAGCTTCGTGAAAAGATCCATAGCTAGGCCGATTGACACAACGTACTGAAACTCTGGCAAGTTTCCTGAAATCGGTTCAGATGTAGATAAATAACAAAAACGCGACGTCTGTTAGGATAAATATGTACAATATACCCAAAGTGGTGAGGGGTATCATATAGTCGGGCCAGTCCGACTTTACT
This sequence comes from Musca vetustissima, assembly GCF_032173495.1. Classification (NCBI taxonomy): domain Eukaryota; kingdom Metazoa; phylum Arthropoda; class Insecta; order Diptera; family Muscidae; genus Musca; species Musca vetustissima. The sequence goes on along the minus strand of NW_026886525.1, from coordinate 22,221 downwards.
ACTTTCCTTACTGGTTAGATACGTATTTGAACCTTCTTAGGTATGATTTGTTATTTCTATTCTTATAAAAGGCATCAGTATTTTTGTGCCTTCTATTGGTCTACTTTTTAGGGTGGCCCTCATATAACGCTTCATCCAAAACTTCCGTATTTTAAGTGATTATTTATACTCTTTCGAGTCGAGCTTGATGATCTAAGTGCTGCAATGAAAAGGAAAGCCAGGAAAAGAACCTACGTGCCCACCATTATGAGACGCGTTTCGCCGTTGGTTAAGCGGCTCATCAGGCATATTGGGCTATGTGGCTTTACAAAGGTCGAACGTTGATAACTTGTATTTATTCCACCCTGATGCGAAACTTGCATATGCGAATTAAATTCAAACTTTGTCAAAGTTCGACATTTGTCTTCATTCTAGGAACAGTCCGTATCAAAGCAGATTTTTTTCCGTATTTTGGGGAGTTTGAATACGTGGTTCAACCAAATTGGCTGTAGTTTAATTTTTTGTATTCTTATTAAGTAGAAATCATCCCACCTAAAATATCAAATATTGCACCACGTTTTCGGGTATGACTCCACATAATGGTGCCACCTATTATTCGGTATTTTGGTTCGGGTTTAAACACTGTTTTCAACCATAGTAGCTCTGATTCAATTTTTTTCATGATGTATCAAATCAAATCTTCCTACAATAATTATCAATATCGGTATATATTTTAGTAAAGTTCCAATATAAACAATATATGTGTGACACGTTGTATATGTTGAGATTCCGGCAATTTAATGTATTTTGATTGATCTTTTTCAAATATGAAGGTACGATTTCACATTGCTTCATATTAGCGTCCTGTCCATTTGAAATAATTTGCAGGTACTAGACGTCTTTAATTTGAATGCCCTACTGAACTATGTTGCCAGGGTATTACAGCTTTGTGTGGCCTCAAGAGTTTGCAATGCCGCGAAATATTGGCCCTAGACCCACCTTTTAGAATACCGATCATATCCCGACTACCTGAGTCCATCTAGACATGTGTGTCCATCTAGACATGTGTAAACTGCAATTTTGATTTATGTGGGCTTCTGAGCCTTCAGATTGATTGACTACCATATTCTTAGCCTGGTCAATATTTTGCGATATTTAAACGGTCACAAATAACCAAATAGAAGTGAAAAGCGATAAATTCGGTATGGGGTTAAAAAACGCATAGTGGACAATTATAAAAACTTATTGTTGGCGATTATACCATTGGAATATCAGTAAGTGAGATTTATAAAGAATATAATGTCCCCAGAAGTTCAATATCACATATAGTTAATAAGTATGGAGCTCTAATACCAGTTGTTGACCCGACTTCGAGGAGATCCATTAAACAATAGCCTTTGTACTTATAATTTGTTTTATACCCTCTACCATAGTATGGAAGGTATATTAGTTTTGTGTTTCCGTTTGTAACTCATCGAAATAATCATTTCCGATCCTATAAAGTATAAATATTCCTAACCAGCGTAAAATTCTATGACGATTTGACATGTAAATCTGTTGTAATCACTCTAGCGTCTAAACGAATTGAGATAGATCGCCAACATTTTGCATAGAGTCGTCTTTTGTCTGCAGGCCGTCAGCTTCGAAGATGGGCTATATCAGTCCACGTTTAGCCATAGCTCCCATATAAGAGTACCCCTCAATTTTCGGTATTTTGGGTTCATGCATTGGGTTCTTCTTGCGTATCAAATATCTGCACTAAAAATTATAAATATAGGTCCACTTTTTTTGGTAGCCCCCATACAACGGTACCCCCAATTTATGGTATTTTGGAGTTCTTGAGTGCGTTTTTCAACCGAATTCAATGAAATTTGGTACATTGGGTTATTATTGGGTACCGAATTTCTCCACTAAAAATTATAAATATAGGTCAATTTTTTTTCTGACTGTAATTTAGTACTTAATGGGTAGCAAATCTTCCCACTGAAAATTACAAATAAAGGTGCATTTTTCGGATAGCCCCCAATCTCCCCCATATAATGATACCTCCTGAAGGAAAGTATAGATATACAAAACTGAAATATTGGGTTCGAAATTGGCATATATCGGTCATTAATTAGGCATAGCCGTCACATAATGATAATCCCACATATTCGCTAATTCCTACACTATGTAATCAATATTGGCGCCACTTTAGGCATAATCTCATACAACGTTACAAGCTAAATTGCAGTAGTTTGAGGATTGTATACTCTAGTATGTGTTTTGAGGCTGTAAGATTTTACGGAAAATCCCAATTAAAAATTGCTGAAATTTGTATTTGGTGTACATAAGGGTTTACATAAATCGGTTTTTAGAAATGTCGGTACATGCCCACTTATTGGTATGCTCCCTCTATTTTCATTGCATGTATCTGTCACTATACCTATGGTGGAGGGTATCCAAAATTTGTCCCGACCGATCTTAACGCTTTTTTCGCTCGTGTTTGCAATTTATAAAGGACGGACGGACGTACACACATGTCTATAGCCCAGGTAGGCGAGATATGCCGATGGGTATACATTCGCGGCGTTACAAACTCTTGGGGCTGCATAAATCTATAATACCCTGGCAACGTAGTTGTGTGGGATAAATAAACTTATGCGTTCATTATATATTTTCTTATAACATGCATTTTCAATAAATGTTTTTTTTTTTTGGTATTTCGTGATTTTAGTGGAGTTTTATGAGATTTTAAGAGATAGATATGATTAACCGTCATTCTAATATCTGACAACAACTGATGATGTTTAGGACAATCCTATGGAAAATTTAAGATTTTATCTTAATTTATTTATTTAACTATTATATTTGTGTAGGTTGCTATTGATAAAGATTTTTAATTTTTATTATATAATGGCTACCTTTCATTTGGGTCTTATGCCAGTTCTTTTCATATATCTACACTAAATTCATTAATTTGAGGGCTGATGTTGAATATCTTTGAAAATATAGGCACTTTTTTGGCACTTTTTTCGTAACTATTGTTTTAAATTTGGAGCAAAAATGTAATGCCATTATGACGGAAAATATCCATCGCCAGTGAAGTTAGTATTTAAGGGGCTTTTATTTGTTGCAACGCTCTAAAGAAAGTTCTCCATTACTGTAATTAACAAACATTAACTTTATATAATTATCTACTAATTTTGTATTCTAATTTTTCATGTCTGTGTGAACACTATGTACTTTAAGGCATACATTCTAGTTACTTATTAATTCAACTTACCCAGTTACCATACCATGCACATTGAGGATTATTTTAAAATTATTAATATATAACCTATTTTTAAGCTAATATAATAATCATGTTAGTAATTTACTGCATTAAACTTATTAAAAAAGAAAATGCCAATATTTTCATAAAATAACTCACCGATGCCTACACAATTTTCCCAATCTGCTGAGTTCCGTGCGTTCGTTTTTTTTTTTTTTAGTTTTCACCGACAACATATAATCTTTTTAATCGATAATTACTACATTAATTACCTGTTAGTCGGAGCTGTAGTATTTTACCAGAACCATTATCGACATCATCATTAATATTAACAATATCATCATCCCCATCGTCGTCATCATCATTAACAGCCAGCATGAGTCTGAGCTTCTTGTACTCATTCGACTAAATAGCTAACGATATAGCCATCCAGGAAGCCAGGCAGTCAATTGGGCCTCCACATGTTCGAAGGTGGGCTTTAACATAAAACCACGGCAATTTTATGATTACACTGCCTTCAATGGAGCAGCAGCAGCGGCAAAAAAAGTGAAACGAAACAGAAACATAAGCCACCCACGTTACCGGTATAAAAAATCCAGCAAATTTTAATGCAATGAACTTCAGCGTTTATTATCCGCATTTGCCATGTTTAACACGTTTATATGCTTTACATAGCAAAGTGAATGTGTATATATGTATTTGTATGTGTGTATTAATAATTAAACTTCATCAGTTCTGTTGGAAAAAAGGAAAAGATTTCCTTCCCACACCCCATTTAAATTTAATCGAACCATAGCAACATCAGCATTATTTACAAAAGCCCATTTGCCCATTCAGATTTATAGGGTGTCACGAAAGTAATGGTGGAATTTATTTTTAAGTAAATATTTTTTTGAAATTTCATAATCAATATATACAGGGGAACCACAAAGTATTTTTTAAAGTATATTTTAAATCGACGTTTATCAGAATGTTCAAGTGTAGTATGATGATAACAATATATTGAACTCATTATCCATATCATCGACCCCAAAACATAATAAAGCCATGATGAGAAAACTTTTAAGTATAACTACATCAGGGATGACTTGGGGCAATTATACCAGAAATGCGATCCCAAACTTACCAAAAGGATTTTTCAGCTCAGGAGAAGCAAAACGAGAAAATCTATGATGTTTCTTTAACAATAGTGTCCAAATTAGGGGGAATATTCGTGCTCGCCGTTCGAAAAGTAAAACCAGCAAGGAAAGTTGTAAAGTCGGACGGGGCCGACTATATGATACCCTTCACCACTATACGTATATTCCAGTACTGTTAACATGAAATTGGATGAAATAAAATATGTGATATTTATCTAAATGTGATTCTACCCAGATCTATCCATAAACATTTCATTGGTTTGTTACAATGGGACAATTGGACAAAAGTATGTAAATCGACTTCAAACAAATATCAATAGGTCATCTGTTGGGCTATGTCTGTACTTCTAGGTCATGCAACTACGTAATTCTATGTTCTATGAAGAAAACGCAACTACGTAATTCTATGTTCTATGATGTCAATCGGACTAAAATGAGGAGTTTGATACCCAATTTACTTAAAATCGTGCGAAAATATGTATGGAAGCTCTATCCAAATATGAACCGATTTCAACGAAACTTGTCAGAGGTTAGGTTATACTAATTTCAGTACGTCTTGTTTCTATCAGCCATATATTGGTTCCTTGGTGCGTCAATTACTTAAAATCAATCTATAAGGGAGCTATATCTAAATCTCAACCGATTTTCACGAAACTTGGTACACATCATTCTGGACTAAATTCAGTACGCTATGCCAAATTTCGTGCAAATCGAAGGATATATAGGGACTTTGGTACACCATTTACATGAAATCGGACGAAACTATATATGGGAGCTATATCTAAATCTGGACCGATTTTCTTGAAACTTGGCAGACATCATTCTAGGCTCAATTCAGTACGCTATGCCAAATTTCGTGCAAATCGAAAGATATATAGGGACTTTGGTGCACCATTTACATGAAATCGGGCGAAAATATATATGGGAGCTATACCTAATCTGAACCGGTTTTCTTGAAACTTGGCAGACATCACTCTAGGCTCAATTCAGTACACTATGCCAAATTTCGTGCAAATCGAAAGATATATAGGGACTTTGGTGCTCCATTTATATGAAATCGGATGAAACTATATATGGGAGCTATATCTAAATCTGGCAGACATCATTCTATTCTCAGTTCAGTAAGTTATACCAAATTTTGTGCAAATCAACAGATATATAGGATCTCTGGTGCATTATTTCTTGAAACTTGGCAGACATCACTCTAGGCTCAGTTCAGTACGTTATGCCAAATTTTGTGAAAATCGAAACATATATAGGGGCTTTGGTACACCATAACCTTAAATCGGACGAAAATATATATGGGAGCTATATCTAAATCTGAACCGATTTTCTTGAAACTTGACAGACATCACTCTGGGCTCAATTCAGTACGTTGTGCCAAATTTCGTGCAAATTCAAAGATATATAGGGGCTTTGGTACACCCTATACCTTAAATCTGACGAAAATTCCTGGGCCAGGGACCCTGGTGTGATCATCCAATTCAGATCATAAATGCGACCTGTATACATTGTTTACAATTTAACATGGACAGACAGACGGACATGCATAAATCGACTTAAAAAGTGATTCTATGCATTTTCTCAAAAGGAACTCAAAAGAAACAAACATATGCCCAATGACAAAATACCCTGTACCACAGTGTGGTGAAGGGTAAAAAACCCCATACACATACCATTCTGAAATCAATGAAAAATTGCATGTCAAACGGAAGACTTGGATTCTTTGGTGTACCATTTGTATGAAATCGAGTAAAATTATATTTGGAAGCTATATATAAACACATGGACCTAATTGAGAAACCTTTGCATGCTCCATTTGTTATTTGTTATGACTCTATATTAAATTTAATACCCTAGGCCATAATTCGCGTAAATCGAACAAAAATATAGCCCTTCGGCGCACGATTTACATAAAATCGAACGAAAATATACATAAGACCTATATCAAAATCTGAACCTATTTCAATAAACCTTATCACAAATCATTTTTTCCTCAATTACATTCGCTATGCAAAATTTTGCTCAATCGGACAAATATTGTGAGTTTGGTGCATCATTCACAAAAAAATCGGACGAAACTATATATGCGAGCTATATCTAAATCTGAACCGATTTTAACAAAACTTGGCAGACATCTATTTGGACCTAATTCAGTACTCTGTACAAAATTTTATTTCAATCGGACATCATTCACGTAAAATCGGACGAAACTATATATGGTAGCTATATCTAAATCTTAACCGATTTTCTCCAATTTCAATAGTGTTCGTCCTTGGATCAAATAAGTGAACTGTGCCAAATTTCTTCCAAATCGGTTTATAAATGCTACCTGTACTTTGTTCACAAAAATACCTGGTCGGACGGACGGACATGCGTAAATCGACTCAGAAAGTGAATCTATGCATATTCTCAAAAGGAACCATGGGTCTATCTCGACTTCTTTTGCCTGTTACAAACATATGCACAAAGACATAAAATATATGGAAAGGAAATACTAATCGTAAACAAGTCGACGCTTCCGAACCATAGTATGCTAAGTCGACTTAGCATGTTTTAAAGTTCTTTACGATTTTAGATACTACGGTCCTTAATTTAAATTCTCTGAAATTTTGGTAACCATCGGCCAATCCAAACCAAAGTTATAAGCAAAAATGTACTTAGCAAATCCCGTAAGATATATGACACTTCCATACTTTGAGCCAAACTCACTGAAAAACTCACTTTTCAGACTTAGCATACTATTCTTCGGAGGCGTCGAAGAGGTAAAGCGTTAAGTTCGGCCGGCCATTTCGCTTTCCACATTGTGATCCACAGATCCATTATATTGTATGATTTCTTTAAAATCTTTACATTACAATTTTATAATTCTAGATGGTGTTTTAACTATATAACAACAAATAATGTAGTTCTATAAAAATATTCTAGTTCGAATTCCTCACATTTGAACAGTACTTATGCGTACCAACCCTTCTTGGCACTGAAACTTCCACTTCTTCGAAATAAATCAAAATTACATGAACATGAAATATACGGTCCACCTTATGGTGATGTCTCCAATAATTTGTGCATTTTTATGCACTTTTTTAACCGAATGTTAAATATGTGGAATGTGGAAATCTAGATGTGTAGACGTATCCATATCTCCACGATTTTTTAATCAAATTGGCTGTAATTTTGTATTTGTGATTCTCATTGGATAAAAAATCTCCCTACCAAAAATTTTCAATATTGACCTGTATTATCCTTCATATAATAATTTTTCAGGACTTTGAGCATGTCTTTGAACCGTACCGGGTTTTTAATATTTTGGATTTACATTGGGTGAATTATTTTCCTAGTAAAAATTATCACATTGGACCTGTTTTTAGTATAGTCCCATTTAATATTGGATATTTTGAAGATTTCAAATACTTCTTTCAACCGAATAGGCCCTTCTTTAATTTTTGTGTAGCAAATCTTCATACCGAATATTGGGAAAGGTTAGTAATTTGACATAGATCAATGCAGGTAATTATCTATATAGATCATTGTATAAACATAGTATAATTGTTTTGGGCTAGTTATGGGTCTATGTATTGATTATAAACGTCCGGACAATTTTGATGGATTTAGCCGAATTTTTCAATAGAAAATACTATAATTTGATATTTGGAGGGTTTTAGCCGTGGTTTCCAACATAAAAGGGCCAACAGGTTACAATGTTCTACGAACCGAACCAGATTCAAATTTGAATGCTTGGAAATGAACTTCAAATATTTTTAATTTGGGATAGTTGTGTACTGTAAATGTAGTTTCCAACCCATGTGAATATGACATAGTGAATTGAGGGTATAAAAATGGCTTATGGTCTTTTCCACATCTCTTGTGCCACGACCTCATAATAAATGGATATGCAACTACTTTAGGACTTAGTTTATGTATTTTATATGTAAATAATTAATATAATAACAACGTTACAAATATCAAGAATAAATTTAACATTTTTCCAATTCCCAAAACTTTACCCTATTTCGACGAGATGAATGCCATTTTAATTAAGGTTACGCATTTAAACTTTATGTGATCGTTTTTTTTTTTCTTTTTGAAAACAAGCAGCATACAACGTATGGATGTATGTATGTGTGAGTTTTCCTTTTTAATTTACATATATGTACATACGTACAACTATTTTCACAGAGAAAGTACACACTTTGCATTTAACTTTTAACTGTTTGCTGGCTATCTTCTATAGCATACTTTTTAGCAGCCTTATTACCCTTGAGGGGCAATAAAATGCAGCCAGGAATCGAGCAGCCAAAGCATGGTCGTCAGTTCATCGGACAACGTTATTTTCAACAGAATTAATTATTGCATTGTATTTTAAAAGCGAAGCTCTTTATATGCCAAAACACCTACATATAAACACACAAACTTACATATTTAAATTATGTTAATGTGTAGAGTACTATAATTAAATATATATGTATGTGTGTGTGCATGTTTATGTGGCCAAGTGTATTTGTGTGTGTGTATAATTATGGCGCTATAATATATAAAGGCAAAGTGCTTATTGTGTTGTCATGTCAATCACCTGTTGTTCGGCCACAATCAAAGTGAGTCAGTGTGTATGGCTGTGTGTGCGTTCGGTAGACTCAAAATACTGTATCTGTTGATATGTCATGTCTGTCACTTGTTTGATGCAACACAACACAGCACAGCTTGCGACGACTCAAAACTCTACACTCATTATGGTAATTGAAGCTTTAAAATTGAATACTGAAATGTATAAACAGGAAAAATGTTTACATGCCTGAAGGGAACTGCCCAAAAATGTTCATAATTAATTAAAAATATGTGCAAAATCGTGTCTGTGTGTGTGAGAAATTTTGTAGCGGAAAAATCAATTGTATGTACGGTCGATTCAGTTTTCTGTCATTTTCGAAGGTGTGAAATTTAAAGAAAAATAATTGGAAATCATGCCGGATGTGTAACTAACGTGTATGCTCGCCATTGTTTATATGGGCTGTTTAAACGGAACACAAATGTTTACTAACTATTTTAAATAGCTGTTAGACTAATTTTAAATTGAAATTTACAAAAATTTAAATAGGTGATAACTTCATATTAAAGTAAAAACAAGTGAAAAAGCGTTAAGTTCGGCCGGGCCGAACTTTGGATACCCTCCACCATAGATATACTGGCATGTATTAGAAATGAAAATATGGGGAACATATCAAAAAGTGGACCCATATCGACATTTCTTCAAACCTATTATGTTAACCACCAAATACAAACTTTAGCAATTTTAATGGATATTTATATCTTCTAAACTTAGTTTAAGTTCGAAGATGTGGAATATCAGTCCACTCGTTCTTGTACCTCCCCACAAAATGGTCAAAATTATGTTAAAAAATAATTTTATAATAACATACAAATGTGCAACCTATTATCTTTATCAAGCCTAGATGAAGTAGGAAGATGGGACCCATTGTCCATTCCTTCTGGTACGCCCATTACAAATGGTCAACATTTTCAATATTTATAAATTTAATATCAGGCGGTTGAAATGTCCGATTTGAACCAAACTTTTCACATCCTATTATCTTTAGAAAACCTATATCAAGTCCGGTCCACTCCTTCTGGTATCTCCCACACAAATGGTCTAAAATTTTCATATTTATGAATCCAATATCAGGCGAATGGAATGCACGATTCGAATCATATTTTGCACAACCCATTATCTTTACCAAGCCCAGATCAAGTTTGAAATTGGAACCCATTGGTCCACTCCAGCTGGTACCTCCCCTCACAGATTGTCAACATTTTCAATATTTATAAATGTAAATCAGGCGATTGGAATGTTCGATTTAAACTCAATTTTACACAACCTATTCTATTAACAAAGATTAGATCATGTTTGAAGATAGGACGCATCGGTCCACTCCTTCTCGTACCCACAGAGGGTCAACATATTCAATATTTATAAATCCAATATCAGGCTAATGGAGTGTTCGATTTGAACCGAACTTTGCACAACCTATTATCTTTACCAAGCCTAGATAAAGTTTGAAGATGGGACCCATTGGTCCACTCCTTCTGGTATCTCCCCCACAAATGGTCTAAATTTTTCATATTTATGTATGGAATGTCCTATTTCAACCACTCCTTCTGCTCATTATTTTCAATATTCATAAATCCAATATCAGGCGAATGGAAAGCCCGATTTGAATCAAATTTTGCACAACCTATCTTTATTAAGCCTTATTATTATCTTTATTAAGCCTAGATCAAGTCCGAAGGTGGGACCCGTCTGCCCTCTTTTCTTGTACCTCCTACATAAAGAGCCAACATTATATATTTGATCAACATAAAATCCGAACCATGTTTAATTAAACTTATACCTTATATAAAAGTAATAATAAAACCTGTGTATAACTCCGAAGACCTCCTCAACAAAGTTATATACCCTCACCGCATACGGTGAGGTATATATCTATCAGCACATCGACTGACACATCTTTACTTTTTGGTAGTGAGATTTGACAAATTACCAAATTATAGTCAATTCGCTTGAAAAACGTCCCCAAAATGTCCAAGATACCGAATATAGGGGGTCACTGTATCTGTTGGGGGCTACCCTGAAACTTACGTCAATATTAATAGTTTTACCTACGGATATGAGAAACTATGATGCCAAATTACAGCCCGTTCCGTTGGAAACCGTGCCCAAAATACCGAATATAGTAAAATACGGTTATTGCGAACCCGTAGGGACCAAGCAAATTAGTTCGTTATATCCAAGGTAAGGCAAACCCAAGGATTAGCTCATAAAATAATTAAGTTAAAAAATATGAAAATTTTGTGTTCTTCTTGCAATACCTTTGCTACTTCTCTCTTCCTTTGGTGAACCTGATATTTTTTGCGATGGATGCCAGCGTCAGCTATAAATTAATTTTTGGGAAGATTTGTCATCGTTATGTATTCTTTATAACTGATTAAACTAAATGAAAACTGAAAGATGGGACCGACCGTAGTTCGCTATAAGAGTAAAGATTTGTATGAAAATATGTCTTCAAACTTCTGGAATAGAAAATGTGCTCGCTTAAGCGTACTCAACTGTATTTGGGGGAACCGTTATATGGGGGCTACACTACAACGATATTTGCCATTTACACCATTTTGTACGACATACTGAGTTAAGTCTCCAAACTCCAGGTTTGCCCGATAGAGACGAAATTTGAAATAGGTTACCGTATTAAGCCCAGAAGCATAGGTAATAAGTTTCTTTAAAATCGGATCAGAATTAGATATTGCATCCATATATGCTTGCGATTTTATGTAAATCGAATTTACATCGTGTATGGAAATAAGTCTAATACTGCGTGTTGTAAGTTTTTTAGAAATCAATTTAGATCTAGATATTGTTCTCACCATGTAACTAAACAATTTCCGATAGCAATACAATTTTGTCGGAAGGTTGACATTTCGTATTCTTCTACAGAAATTCACAACAACATGTTTCATAAAATTGCATCAGCACATTTTAAAAATTTCTTTTACTGTTGTCTCCCCACCGCTATTTCATCCTTAGAAAATTTTTATACGACAGTTTCATATTTAACCCTTTTTTGTCCGATTTTCTCTGCAATCATAAAACAATTTTCTGTTCACAGATTTAATGTAGTTATCCTAAATAGGATATGAACAATATTTAACATTTGCATTCGGGAGATACAGTATGTCCTTCCTGAAAAATAAAAGTCTAATATCAAATACGTCTAATTTACGGATCACCAACGATTTTTCGCTATTTCAAAGTAAATATTTCTATTCATTATACCCTTCACCACACAGTGTCTTTGTGCATATGTTTGTAACATGCAAAAGGAATCGAGATAGACCCATGATTCTTTCTGAGAATATGCATATAATCTCTTTCTGAGTAGATTTGTGCATGTCCGCCCGTCCGTCTGTCGATGTTAAATTGTAAGCAAAGTAGAGGTCGCATTTATAATCCGAATTGTGTCGTCCGATTTAAGGTAAATGGTGTACCAAAGTCCATGTATATCTTTCAATTTGCACGAAATTTGACACAGCGTAATGAATTAGGTCTAGAATGATGTGTGTCAAGTTTCCTGAAAATCGGTTCCGATTTACATATAGCTCCCATATATATTTTCGTCCGATCTAGACAAAACAATTCCTGTTTGACTTCTTCTTTTTCGTTTGTGATGTTTGTGTATGATGTTTCATGCTTGTTTTCATGTTTCTCATCTTCCATTTTAATGTCGGCCAAGACATTATTGAAGCTATTTTCAGGGGGCTATGATAATGGTGCTCGAGTGCAATTCGGATCGCTACGGATCGTAGACCCTTTTTTCGTGGAAATGACCTCCTTTAGTGGCTGCTGTTGAGACAATACTCTATTGTCAGGTCTTGCGTTTGTGGAACTTCCGGCGGGATGAAGTGATCGTAATCATTCAACCATTCGAATTTATCTACTATATCTATTATGCGTTTTATCTCTAGCATTTTGGTGTCAAACTTGGCATCAACTTCTTCGAATTCTTCTTCTATCTCTTCCATTATATGCACCGTTGGGTGCTAGAACGATGTGTGTTGATTTTCGTGAAAATCGGTTCAGATTTAGATATAGCTCCCACATATAGATTATATTTTTAACAACGTGGCGTACCGAATAGCGTGTATCAATTTTGCTATAAATGGTTTTCCATAAATTTTCCCCATGTTACGCAGACGGCTCTAAATCTGCTCGAATGAAATTAAAGTTAGGATAGGTTGGGAAAGAGGGAACATAGACATGCAATTGTTAGGATACATATGTACAATATACCCAAAGTGGTGAAGGGTATCAGATAGTCGGCCCAGTCCGATTTTACTACTTTCCTTACTGGTTTTTTATTTTCATGAAAAAAGTACTCTTTTATTTTCACATTTTTTATTTTCCATCCCTGGTAAGAACACGCAATTCGAGAGAGAATTATCGGGAGAAGAAGAAGGGGAGAAACGTATTTCCAAAAAAGAAGAAAGAACATGCAAAACATAAGCGTGAGCAAATAGAGATTTAAGGGAAACACACCCATTAAATTAAAAAAATGTCCGACCTTTGAAAAAATATTTTTGAAAAATCGCCGAATTTTGACCAAAAACCAAGTTAAAAAATAATGAAGATATTCACCGATTGGCTTTATCCTAGTTCATACGAAAGCTATACACTCACAAGGAAACGTGTAGAAATTTGAAATCGATTGGGTTATTAGTTTTTGAGTTATCGTGCCCGCCATTCGAAAAAGAGAAAAACGCGTTTAAAGTTTGAGAAGCCCTTTAGCCGTCACTGGATGCTGACACAACAAATCGGCTATATCTTCAAGAGTTCTTGAGATTTTCACTTGAAATTTTGTAGAGACATTCTTAAATTAGTGTAGAATCGAAAGGACATCATTCTGACTATCCGAAAATTCTACCAAACCGAAGGCCTGATGGTAGCTACAGGTAGCGTGTTGAGCATCTGGAAAGCCTCTGGCATCAATTAGTAACAGTGAAGAAGATACCCTAGAACCAATAAGAGATGACGGTATAGGTTGTATACCACCTAGCCAAGATGAGGTCAGGATAGCAATTAATCTTCTGAAGAATAATAAAGCCGCAAGTGTCGATAGATTACCAGCCGAACTATTCAGGCCCCGTGGTCAGACGCTGAGCAGGAGCATTTACCAACTGATTAGTACAAAAGGAGACAAAATGATATGTGACAACTATAGAGAAATTAGTCTCCTTCCCATCGCATATAGTGTTATGCAGTTTGCTGTGTGGACTACTGAAGCCAGGGTTGATGACATTATTGGACTATACCAATGCGGCTTCAGACCTGGCAAATCCACCATAGACCAGATTTTTACACTGCGCAAAATTCTGGAAAAGACCCACCAAAAATACATCGACACATTCCACCTATTCGTCGACAATAAAAACGCATTCGACAGTCCTATCCGTTCAGAGGTGTTAAAAGCCAATTCTGCGTTCGGAATTCCTGCAAACTTAATACGGCTATGCAGAATAACTTTAACTGGCACAATGTCAGCATTTAAAGTCGGACAAGCGCTCTCGTAGACCTTCAATACCGAACGAGGATTCAAAAAAGGTGACAGTGTGACGTGTGACCTTTTGAACATCCAGCTGGTTAGGTCATACTGTGAGAATGGATGATGATGCCCCAGCTCTAAAGTCATATAAAAGGGAACAATGGGAAGGCCACAAATTCGATGGAAAGATCAAGTGGAAGACAACATTTTGAAACGTGGTCTTTCAAATTGAAAGCGCTGCGGGCACGACCGACGCACCTGGGAATATTTTTTAAGATCGACTAAGTAAGTAGTTTAAAATGTTGACTAAGTAAGTCATATTTAGTTTTTCCATGCGACGCAGCAATAACACTGTGCAAAAAATGGGGATCTTTTTCTGGAGATGGAAACTTCCTTTTGGAGATGAACGCCCTGAACGGATATATGACGAATATGTCCTTCTTGGTACTAAGTATACTTACTCGATTAGAGAATCCGAATTTTGGAAAATACGTCCATGGTTGACATGACGGTCATATAAAAATCTCGCCCTATTTTAAGTATTTTGGTCCTATAGGCTTTTTTCCCAACAGAAACATATATAATATAATTCATCGTTCTGAGCTTGTATGTTGTATATGTAGATTTTGACATATCCCCAATATGAAGGTCTTACCCGAAGTTGTCATAATATCGCAATTCGGTTCTTGTTCCTTTTTAATCACTGGTCACAATAGATTGGAAACCGACATGCAGTAACTTGCCTTTCATATTCTTGGTAGTTAAAAAATTTAGAAGAAATTGTTCATTATAGAATCAGACTTTGACAATTTAGGTATTCGATTTAATGTGGGTAAAAGATGGCGCTCCATTTTGGGTAAATATGTAGTTTTACTGGTGGGCTACAAACTACTTCCCAAATGTTCAATGAAGGTTCATGTAACTTGCTGTTTAGTTTTCTTAGAGAATGGCAGCTTTTGAAGAAACAATTATATTACTGCAAAAATTCGGACCCTGGTCAAGGATAAAAATATATTTTTTTGGAAAAATCTCTTATTTTTGACCAAAATTTAAGCGGGAAAATAGGGGAAATCTTCACCAATTGGTTTTATCATAGTCATACAATGGCTGTGTAGGTCCAGAATAGCGTGCTAAAATTTGGAATCGATTGAATTGATAGTTTTTGAGTTATCGTGACCGTCAATCGTAAAAATACAATTAAATTTATTAAAAGTTTCAGAAGCATTTTTGACTTTACTTCTTTTGACACAATAAATAAATATATCTTCAATAAATATATCTTCGATTTTAACCGATAATTTGGGTGTTTTTTAAACAAGATTTAGCACCAATTTTACATTTCTAGTTCTCAGTTAGTAAAAGCCTTTTAGCATAGCCAAATTTTACAAACTAGATCAGTTTCAGCAAGATCTGATATATATTGTTTTCCCAAGTCGACGACAGTTCAATCAGTTTAAAATGTAATATTTTAAAAGTTTACAACATACTTTCACTATCTCTGCAAATTAATTGCATGCTACATTTTTCCCAAAATTAATTGCCACCCATAATATTGTTTAATTTTTAAATTAACCAAAACATAAATTGTTTTATAAATATTTTATGGTTATTATGATTGAGTTCCACGATAGTTTTAGTGGCTAAAGCAAACCTCCTCCATTTTTGTAAACGATTGTCCGATTACATTGTTAATAATTCAGTCGTTGTTGTGGTAGGTAACAACCATGTGCATTACCAATTTGTGTGTGTTTGTTGTTGTGGCCTTAACTATGGTAACATTAAATGGAAGGCAAACAAAAAATAAACTCTGAACAAATGCACCTGTTTAAAATTGCCTTCTTATTTATTCACATTCCACTATGCCAAATATGCAATTGCCATATTTTGGTTAAGCAAATTACCCTCGTTATTTGTTACATTTTATGGATATTTACATTTATAATCATAATTCGATTTGTATTTATTATGGTTTTGATTATAACTTGCATTAAGTAAACTACTTTTGGTACAGCTAAATATCACAAAGAAACTGTCAAAAGTTTAACGAATTGTTTCAACTCTACATCTTAAACCAGTAAGGAAAGTAGTAAAGTCGGACTGGGCCGACTATAAGATACCCTTCACCACTTTGAGTATATTGTACATATGTATCCTAACAATTGCATGTCTATGTTCCCTCTTTCCCCAACTTATCCTAACTTTAATTTCATTCTAGCAGATGTAGAGCCGTCTGCGTAACATGGGGAACATTTATGGAAAACGATTTATAGCAAAATTGATACACGCTATTCGGTACGCCGCGTTGTTAAAAATATAATCTATATTTGGGAGCTATATCTAAATCTGAACCGATTTTCACGAAAATTAACATACATCTTTCTAGACTTAATTCCGTAAAATATGCCACATTTTGTGCAAATCGAAAGATATAAAGGGACTTTGGTGTACTATTTACCTAAAATCGGACAAAAATATATATGAGAGCTATATCTAAATCTCAACCGATTTTCACCAAATCTAACACTATGCAGCACGTTTGGCACCAAAATGCTGGAGATAATACACATAATAGATATATTAGATGAATTCGAATGGCTGAATGATTACGATCATTTTATCCCGCCACAACGTTCAGCACGCATAGCGTGCTGAACTTTTGACACCAAAATGCTGGAGATAATACACATAATAGATATAGTAGATGAATTCGAATGGCTGAATGATTACGATCACTTCATCCCGCCGGAAGTTCCTCACATTGGAGGAATAGGGAAAGCGGCAAGCAATGAAATTCGAATTTCGAGGGACGAAAATAATACGCCAACAATCGTTACTAAAGCAAACGAAGACGCTGACATTGTCTCAACAGCACTCGAGCGCCATTATCACAGCTTCCAGAAAATAGCTCTAATAATGTCTTGGCCGACATTAAAATGGAAGATGTGAATCATGAAAACAAGCATGAAACATCATACACAAACATCACAAACGAAAAAGAAGAAGTAAAACAGGAAGTGATTTGTCAAGATCGGAGGAAAATATATATGGGAGCTATATGTAAATCGGAACCGGTTTTCAGGAAACTTGACACATATCATTCTAGACCTAAATTATGCTGTGCCTTAAATCGGACGAAAATATATATGGGAGCTATATCCAAATCTGAACCGATTTTCAGGCAACTTGACACACATCATTCTAGACCTAATTTATTACGCTGTACCAAATTTCGTGAAAATCGATAGATATATAGGGACCGTTTACATTAAATCGGACAAAAATATATATGGGAGCTATATCTAAATCTGAACCGATTTTTCCCAATTTCGCCCTTGTGCCAAATAAGGGACCTATGCCAAATTTCATCCAATTCGGATTATTAAAGCGACATGTACTTTGTTTACAATTTAACATCGACAGACAGAGGGACGGACGGACGGACAAGCATAAATCGACTCAGAAAGTGATTCTATGCATATTCTCAAAAGGAACCATGTGTCTATCTCGTTTGATTTTGCCTGCTACAAACATGTACCACAGAGTGGTGAAGGGTATAAAAACATTTTATTCAGTTTCATAATGATCGATTTTCAAGATATCATCACTTAGTCTATCTCTCTGATGATAATAATATGAAAATTCTTGCTTCTTTCATTTGAATATTGACTAATTTTAATTTCACTACTTCTTTCTTGAAAATCAATATACCCCAAATTAACATAAATTTCGGTTCCGAAGTGCTCTTGAAATTATTGAAGTAATCACGATGACTATGAATGTCATCAATTTGCCTACCTCAGGAGATGGCACTGAGTATGCCAAATTGAGTGTCTGACAAACATATCCGGTTAAAAAAGATTGGAACTGATAAATTAATTTAATGTTTGTAATTTTAATCATAACTGAACAGTTATCAGTCGTAAACCCATTCATTTTTTAAGAAGAATATTGCAATCACATCAATATCTTTATCTGCAATAATTTTGACGGTCAAATTCATAACAAATTCTAATCCAAAAAATGTGTATATATCATGGTTTAATGGGGGATTGGAATGGTACTGAAATGGTCACGGGGGTACTACGGTACATTTTGGGTAAAAAGGTGCGGAAAAAGTACTATTGTACTGAATTTTCCATACCTGGTTCTTACTGCTTGCATGTATTTTAATATTTTGGTTTGAAAATGTTCTTAAAATACTACGAAAATTCCTTTCAAATACCGAAAATATAGAAGAATCGGTATTTTTACTTCAGAGCGTCGCTCATAATAATATAATAAAGCAGTGGTCTAAAAATTATTGTTAACAATTCTAGAATATACTATCATCCCCAAGCTAGTATAAAGGGTATAAACTAATTAATCAATTGGTACTCACATATCGTAATACAAAGCTGTACCTTAACCACCCGAGTTCAAGTTCATTGATTTTATTATAAATTTTCTCTTCAATGCCATGCACCTTTATTCACACACATATTTTTAAACAATATTCAACGATTGTTTTCACTCCCCTTGTTGGCATTGTTTTTCTTTGTGTATCCTGCGTGCTTGTGTGTGTTTTTTTTTCGTAATGTTAATGAAATCAATGGAAAACGCAAAAACACAAAACAAATTTCAAACAAAATAATATTCGAGGACAATAACATGAAATGTAAACCTGAAATAACAAGTACAGAAATACCCGGCCTTACATTAACAAAGGCATTATTGAAACGAAAATAAAATCCTATCCATATCGGCGGAACTAAAAAAACGAAATAAATGAAAATAAGGCACAATACCAAAGGGAACACACACACATTCATTCGCATAAATTGCATAAACGGTCACATGAAGTCATTTACAACGAAATGTGTGCTCGTTTTCCCGCTCGCTCAATCGCTAGCTCAGTCAGTCACTCACTCATTCACTTACACATTCACATTTCGGTACACTTCAAACATTTGGAATAAAAAAACAATTACAACAACAGCAACTGGAAATGTTATCGTTGGATTGTTATACAAACGAAAAACACTCAATTACATATAATTTCAGACTCAACAGTCAATTTGTCGAAGTACATGTAGTGGCAAAAAAGAAGAATGGAACTTGTATGCCAAAACGGATATGAAAAGGGTGCCTCATGCATGTTGATGAGATCCTTATGGGAAAATTTGAAGTAGATTATGGTATGAAATCATATGATGAGACATTTAAAAGATTAATGAATCCGTTTGGCTTTTTCGAAATATCAATATTATTAATTAAGTAGTAAACTTCATTTGTGGAAATCAAATTAAAATTACTGCAGCGTCATATATTCAAAAATAAATGGTGATGTACATTTAAAATTCATTACGGGTCAGGACCTTCCAGTGGTTATTATTTTGATTTTTATATCCTTCACCACACTGTGGTACAGGGTATTATGTCTTTGTGAATATGTTTGTAACAGGCAAAAGGAAACGAGATAGACACATGGTTCCTTTTGAGAATATGCATAGAATCACTTTCTGAGTCGATTTACGCATGTCCGTCTGTCCGTCCGTCCGTCCATGTATTTTTGTGAACAAAGTACAGGTCGCATTTATGATCCGATTTGGATGAAATTTGGCATAGGTCACTTATTTGGCCCAAGGACGAAACCTATTGAAATTGGGAAAAATCGGTTCAGATTTAGATATAGCTCCCATATATATTTTCGTCCGATTTAATGTAAATGGAGCACCAAAGTCCCTATATATCTTTCGATTTGCACGAAATTTGGCACAGCGTAATGAATAAAGTATAGAATGATGTGTGTTAAGTTTCCTGAAAATCGGTTCAGATTTAGATATAGCTCCCATATATATTTTCGTCCGATTTAAGGTAAATGGTCCACTAAAGTCCCTATATATCATTCGATTTGCACGAAATTGGGCAGAGCGTTCTGTATTATGTGCAGAATGATGTGTGCTGAGTTTGGTGAAAATCGGTTCAGATTTAGATATAGCTGCCATATATATTTTCGTCCAATTTAAGGTAAACGGTGTACCAAAGTCCCTTAATATCTTTCGGTTTGCACGAAATTTGGTACAGCGTAATGAATTAGGTCTAGAATGATGTGTTTTAAATTTCCTGCAATCGTTGAAATCGGTTCAGTTTTAGATATAGCTTCTATATCTGACCATTCATATTGCTGGTCCTTTAAAAATGCGATGTATATTAGGATTCATCTGTTGAATATATCCAAAGTGGTGAAGGGTATCATATAGTCGGCCCCGTCCGACTTTACTACTTTCCTTACTGTTTTTTTTTTTTTGGTCTGCGAACATATAGATTATCATCTCTCATCTCAACGGTCCAATAACCCGAAATACAAATTTACTGCCTAATTTTTTAGGAAAATGACATTAAAGCCTATGAAATGGAATCGTGTTCGTTTCAAACATTTGGAATACCGTTTTATCAATATTATTTCGTAAAAACAAATTTCGCACAATGAGAACCAATAATAATAAAGCAATTTTGGCAAAGGCATTTTATTCTAATCAATAATATATAAATTTCAAAAAAAGTGTCTTCGTACGTAATTTGACTTAAGAAAACGGAGCACTCTATCCCCATTCATTCGGTGAGAAACATGGTTGGGACAGGCAGGCGGTACATTTCGGGATACCGAGAACAAAACCTATTCAAATTGGTGATTCTTGGTTAATTCAATGAAAACACCTAACGTTTGCCCGATTGCGACGTAATTTTGAAAGACGTGCGTTGAGTTGTGTTTAACCTATTAAAATCCGGCTGCCTTTAAAATTAAAAATTATCAATTCTGCTTATAATGAATAAATGAAAGGAACAAATCAACAAAACTGTAGTTGACATTCTAATTGATTTTAGCTCCTAAAAATCCTATTTACAAATTATGGTTATGGGTTTCAAAAGTCAGTTTTTAGGATGTAGATCTAAATGCGAAATACGCCATAATGTGCGTAAGACAGTCCTAATTCCTAGGAACGAAGATAAGTCGACACATGTCTCTGTTATCAAATTGATTCAAAAAGGATAGTCTTATAACACTTTAAATACGTGGGTAAATATCCGATACAGTACACAGCAGCGATATTTTCAGCGAAACAAGCGAAACGTTTGACGATTATGCAAACCACACCAAACCAAATAAATTGACGAAATGCTGTTGTTGTTTTTTTTAAATTAAAGAAAATCCCTTCTTTTCGATTTCTGGAACATCCGAATCTCAAAATTCCGACGAATTAGGTTTATTTACTTCGCTTGAAAATAAGCAAAATGTCTGACAGTAGAAAATTATTTTTTGAAAAATCACATATTTTTACTAAAAACGAAGCTGGAAAATAAGGAAGATATTGACCGATTACATTTATCCTAGGTCATACGATAGCTATGTAGGTCCAGTACAACGTGTTAAAATTTGGAACCAATCGTAAAAACACTGTCTCGAAAAAACACATTAAAGTGTTGAGTCGCTTCCTCCTGCCGTTTACACAATAAATCGAAAGGAAACGACTTAGACAAATGAATCCTTTTGAGAATATGCATGGAATCACTTTCTGAGCCAATTTATGCATGTCCATCCCTCTGTCTGTCTGTCCATGTTAAATTGTAAACAAAGTACAGGTCGCATTTCTGATCGGAATTGGATGAAATTTGGCACAGCTCATTTATATGGCCCAGGAACGAACCCTAATAAAATTGGAAAAATCGGTTCAGATTTAGATATAGCTACCATATATAGTTTCTTCAGATTTAATGTAAAGTGGTG
>NW_026886524.1:0-7682 GCF_032173495.1 Musca vetustissima | reverse complement strand
AGCTGCAAAACGTATACATTGGTTGGGTAATTCGGTCAATGTTTACATATAGCTCCCATATATAATTTTGTTCGATTTCATACAAATAGTACACCAAAGACTCTAAGTCTGTCCGTTTTACATGCAATTTTTCATAAATTTCAGAATATCTCTGTAGAACATACATTTAATTTCGCCCGATTCCATCTCAAATGTCCTCCAAAGATGCAATGTCTGTTCTATGTACAGGATATTGTATATATTAGCATCTCTTGTATGTACCCATGATGGTAAAGGGTATTATATAGTTGGCCCCTTTCATCTTTACTAGTTTCCTTAGTGGTTCATTTTGATTCTTAGCCCCACTCTCTTAATGTCATAGTTTAAATGGTTTGGACAACAATACAGCAGAATTGTCTCTATTTTCAGTTTTCAGATTCTCAAAAGATGTTAATCTTCCTACTCAAAATTACATTTCTTTCATGTGTAGCTCTCATATATCGGCACCAATCCATATTCGGTATTTTTATGAATTTTTACGCACTTTCCCAAATATGTGACTATAATTTGGTATAATAGGCTCTTGAAGGCTGGCATGCATATGTGCACAAAACGACCAATTAAGATTATTGTCCCGTGGCATTTTGCCATTATAGTGGTTGAAAATTGACATTACTATATATATCTAATAACTGTATAAGGACAATTTATCATGTTTATTCCTGAATAAAAATCATCTTACAATTTTCTTCTTTTCCATTTTTCTTTCATTGCCAACCCCGTCTATAATATATTTAAACAAATCAACATCTATTAAATAAAGTTCAACTTTATTTAATTTTTCTCAACGAACTTATTCACCTTTCAATACATCCTCCCCTTATTTAATGTATTTTCACATGAGTGTGTGTGTGTTTGTTTTTGGTGTTTACTCTCCAAACTTCTTCATTTGCCAAAATCCGATAAATTCGTATTTGATTAAACTCTAAAACTTTACCACCTTCGAAAAAACCTTCAACTTTTTTGTTTGGCATTTGGCAACTGTTGCTTTTGAGATAAACCGACAGCAAGCAAATGTATTTGGTTTTCAATTAAAATGTGGTGGAGCTATGAAAACAACATCAAATCCAATGTAGAGAAGGTTTTTTTGTTTTTATCGAATTGCCAATAAGTGGATTAACGAAATGTGCGGTAGGCAATCGGTGAATAGCGATTGGATACACAACTAATGATAAATCAAATGTAAAAGTTAAATACTGAATAAATGAAATTTAATAGAATTATTTTGAGTAATTAATGTTTTAACTTTAGAAAAAAAAAGAATGGATAAAAACCCGTATTAAATTATTTGGATCGGAAACTACAATAATAACAAGAAGAGAATTAAACGTTCCCAAATATGTTAACAAGGCATTTTTTTTATCTAAAGAAAATCATACTATTATACCTTTCACCACAGTATGTAAGGTATCTATAATAATAAATTTGTCATTCGGTTCCCGATTCATCGAAATACTCTTCGGAGTCCCCATTACATCAGAATAGAACTCTATGTCGATGTAGCATTATTCAAATCACAATAGAGATCGCAATATTTGACATAGATCATTAAAATTTTGCCCTGGCATTGCCATTGGTTCTGGAACGATTGGTATAACAAATGGGGTTGATCTGCCATTGTTTGGTATAGCTCCCATAAAATGATACGAATTGGCTGAAATTTGATATTTTCGGTTCCCAATGTATCCTCCAACTAAATATTATTTATATAAGTTTCGAGGAATTCTCCATATAACGGTTGAGTTCTGTAGGTGTTGGAAATCTAGAACTACTTTAGCTGGCTTATGACAGAACGTTTGTTCCATAAGTCGAGTTTAAACCAGTAAGGAAAGTAGCAAAGTCGGACTGTTCCGACTATATGCTACCCCTCTCCAGTTTGGGTATGTTATGCATATATATCATAACAGACTTCGAAGGAATACCAATTTCAGTATCAATCAATTTACATAAAATAGGACGAATATATATATATATATATATATGAGCTATAACTATATGTGAACCGATTTTCGCGATAATTAGCAGATATCATTACTTACTTACTTAGCTGGCTTGTTACACAACGGTTGTTCCATAAGCCGAGCTTAAAAAAGATTTCCAAGCGCGTCGGTCTTGTGCGCAAGTCCACCAATTTGGAATACCACGTTCCAAGATGTTGTTTTCTACTTGGTCTTTCCATCTAATTCGTGGCCTTCCCCTTCTACGGGAACCATCAGTAGGCTCATTTTTATATGCCTTTTGAGCTGGGGCATCTTCATTCATCCGCACAACATGGCCTAGCCACCGTAGTCGCTGCAGCTCAATACGACTGACTATGTCGATGTCCGCGTATAAATTGTAGAGCTCGTGGTTCATTCGACGCCGATATTCACCGTCGACGCAGATCGGCCCGTAGATCTTTCGGAGAATTTTTCTCTCAAACACCCCAAGCGCTGCCTCATCTGCTTGCGCAAGTACCCATGCTTCTGATCCATATAATAGCACGGGTAGTATCAGCGTCCTGTAAAGTGTGAATTTGGTCTGGCGAGAGGTGGCCTTGTTTCTAAACTGCTTACTTAGACCATAGTAGCATCTGTTGGCCATCACAATCCTTCTCCGAATTTCAAAACTGATATTATTCGTTTTATTTATGGCGGTACCAAGGTATATAAAATTTTTGACTACCTCGAGCTGTAGTTCTCAAGTTCCACAGTTGGTCCGAGTCTACTGGGCGTCTTGCGCGTTCATATCATCAGCTTGGTCTTCTCGCCGTTTATTGCCAGACCCATTTTGGCAGACTCCTTTTTAAATTTGTTCAAAGGTGGCTCGCAATGTTCGACCCATTACATCGATGACATCGGCGTAGGCGAGTAACATGTGTTATTTTGTGTACAAAGAGTCATTTCTGTTCAGATTTGCCTCTCGTATGAATTTTTCCAACAGGATGTTAAAAATGTCACACGACAAACTGACACTTTGTCTGAATCCTCGTTCGGTATTAAAGGGCTCCGAGAGGTCCTTTCCGACTTTAACTGCTGGCCTTGTGCCAGTTAAACTTATTCTTCATAGCCGTATAAAGTTTTGCCGGAAAGCGGGACGCAGACATGGCCTTAAACACCTCTGAACGGATAGGGTTGTCGAATGCGGCTTTATAGTCGACGGATAGGTGGAATGTGTCCATGAGCATTTCATGGGTCTTTTCCAGTATCTGGCGCAGAGTGAAAATCTGGTCAATGGTGGATTTCTTAGGTTTGAAGCCGCATTGGTATGGTCCTATAATTTCATTGACCATTGGCTTCAATCGTTCACACAGCACGCTGGATAGCACTTTATATGCGATGGGAAAGAGATTTATACCTCTATAGTCGGCACATATCGTCTTGTCTCCTTTTTGTGCACGGGTCACAGGATGGTGAGGTTCCAATCCTTGGGCATGCATTCCTCTAGCCAAATTGTATTAATCAGCTAGTGCGTGCTCTCAATCAGCCACCAGCCTTGAACAGTTCGGCTGGTAACCCATCGGCACCTGCTGATTTATTATTCTTCAGCCGATTGTTTGTTATTCTGACCTCACCTCTTATTGGTTCAATATTATCCTATCAGAAGTGTTTTCGTCAAGTAACTAGTTAGGTTAGGCGGAGTAAGCAAACAGATATGTGTTTGCAGCTTTTCGACGTAGAGTTTCCTTGTTACAGTAGATCGCTCCTTTGCTGCTACTTTAAGACGGGTGCGAACCTTGGCTGCCACAAGGTAATGGTCCGAATCGATATTCGCTCCCCGTATCGATCGAACGTCTAAAACACTGGATGAATGTCTATATAGAAATGTTAGAATCTGATGCTGCCATCCGACTGTGTGACCAAAAATATTTCCCTTCCGATTTTTGCATTAAAATCTCCTAGCAAAGTTTTATTGTCATGGCCAGGGTCACTGTTATAAGCTGTCTGTTCATCTTCCATCGAAGCATGGTAGAAAATTTTCTCTTTTATACGGATTATAGAAATTCCCTCATCTACTGGAGTGAACCTGGAGACGGGGTATTTCATTCTCCTGTTATCTATCAATCCGCAGGCAAATTCTTAACTCGTTTCATGGAAGCTAAAACGGACTTCCTAAAACAGATGCAAGATTCGTTTAGATGTTGTGATGATGTTGTGTCGACAAGAATCGGCTTTTTAAACATTGAAACAGGATATTAGAGCAAGTGATGTAAAACTGGTATAGGCAGGTGAATTGGTATAGTAATTTTTTCATAACTGTTACCAACTACTTTTACGCAGATGGCGCAGAAGGCAGGAGTTCGAAAGAATTATCGTTAGATCTCTGACATCATATACTTCGACTTATGATATTATAGCATCAGAAATCATCTGATACCACCTACTGTTCAGTAGATGGCTCTGAAAACAGGTACAATTTGTTCTTTTGAATTATGGTTGTTGACCTAGGTCTCTGATACCATATACTTCATTATTGAGATTTAAAGGTCCGCTTTATTCAATATATTTATAGACCTATATTGAGACAAATTGATTAAGGTAAATGGTTCGGCGCTTTCCAACTTTATAGTCGTGAATTCCGACGTTAAGTTTTTCTAAGTGGTAGCATCTGAAGTCATCTACTCTTCAGCAGATGCCCCCGTATCTGCCAACTCTATGCCGGAGACCTCCAATACTAACTTATTCTGTGGGCATATGCACTCTTCAAAGTAGGCCACATATTTTGCAGAGTATTTTCGTTTGCAGTCTCTGATGATACCTGCTCTGTAATAGAGTGTCCGGTGTCATGTTCTGAGGGCAGCTAAAGTTGGTTTCTTATACCTTGAGAGAAAGGTCCAAATATCACCTACTTTCCGGCAGATGGCACTGATCACGGTTTATATAAGGGTCTTCTTAGTGGAGCCCTCCGAAGTTCAATAAATACCCCTGAGTTATAGCCGGAGAGTCCTGAATTTTAATCCGAAAAGTGGTTTCGAACAACGACTCTAAGAGATAAAATATTATAAATTTCTAAAATCTCATAAATTTTATAATAATACTTAACAATTTATTCCTTCATTTCAGACATCAACAAATCACCGAAGTTAATTTGGTAAAATACCCCCGAGTTGTAACGAAATTATACGTCAAAATAATAATAAGGCTGCTTGTTTACGTGTCACAGCACTTTTATAGTGTCGCGATCTAATTTGGATTGGTACCAGTTCGGGTGTACCACTGACAATACTTTCTCAGGGTTATGAAAAGGGTGCACCGAATGTTTTACCCATCGGTATACCACTACATGCCCATACGGGACATGTACGTTTCCTCACATATGTATGTGGAGACAACCGGTGCCACCGACAATACAATGAGTACAGACAACAATAAGGATCATGATACAACAACATGCGCTGGATCGAAATAGGAGAAAATATGAAGTTTTATATATTTGATAGAAACATCTCAGGGAGAAATTCGACTGCATCAAAATAAAATTAAAAGCAGAATAAAATCCAGTACTGATGGCAACGTGCTCAAATAATTCCATTCAGAAGAGATATTGATGATATTGATATATTCAGTCCGGATAACCAAGCACAAATAAAGCCTCAAAATTAAAAACAAAAAAACGACGCATCGTCGGCAACATTTTGATATGAAAGAATTCGTAAGAAATTTAGATGGAATTTAATTAGCAGCAAGGTCGGACAGTAAACGAAATCATAGAGAAATCAGCTGCTTGTATTATGTTTACAGGCAAAGAAAACGAGATAGACCCATGGTTCCTTTTGAGAATATGCATAGGAATCGATTTAGGCATGTCCGTCTGCCTGTCTGTCGGTCCATGTATTTTTGTGAGCAAAACACAGGTCGCATTTGTGATCCAAATTGGATGCAATTTCGGATTGGATTTGGAGAGAATCGATTAATATTTAGATATAGCTCCAAAGAATTGTCATGCAATTTTTCATAGATTTGAGAATGGTATGTACATCAATTTTCATTTCGTTCATCGTTCAATAGCAAATTATTTGCCTATTTTTAATTACTGAGTTTCAACAGTAGGGTTTCATGTCCTTCTTCCGAACTCATTTATCTTCTGTTAATGTAGTTTCCTAGATATCGAATTAATATATTTTTTTATATTTAAGTTTTACTTCTTAGTTTATATTCAATATCATGATTATCTCCTAAGTAATTTCTTAATTTAAATTTTTATATGTTATTATTATTACTATCTACAAATATCCTCTTCAAATTTAGACAATTCCCCAAACAGCAATAACTGTGTCTGCTGGACACACCCACACCAACATACAATTGAGATTAACAAGTATAATTTAAGTAAATGAATTAATTAAAAGCTGGTTGTTAACATTTTGGGTCAATAACATTTGTTACTAAATACTATACAATATACATACATATGTAAAATAGCTACTAATGTGTATGTGTGCTTGTATGTGTGATAATTTCTTGTATGTGGACATAGAACAATTATTATCACCACTGAATTGAAGATTTAACAAATTGAAAAGATGACAGACGCCTTTTAGATATATTAAAGATTAGTAATTTTAAAGGTCTACATAGATATAACACACACACACACTCACACACTACCTAAAGTTTAAGACAATTTCTCACACACCATATTATCCTTGTATTGTATTTGCCTCCTTTTCCTCTCAAATAAATGTCCTTCAAAGGCAAACTGCCTTTCACTTAGGCCAACGACAACAAAACCTTAATTGTAAATGATACAATAGCCGTAAATGGACTTGGACAAGTACACATTTAAAATATGCAGAAGTCGGACGCAGTATGTATCCCTTTCCTCCCCCAATGAAAACCATTCATACACACACACAAAGCATCATTGAACTGTAGTAGTAGTCGTTGCATTGGAAATTTATAAAATGTTTCAACATGATGAAGAAAACCAAGAACAACAATTCGAAGTTACCCTCGAATTGGTTGTGATAAAGGGGGAAGGGGGCGGCCAAGAGCTCCGCACATGAGATAATTGTCTAGTCGTGTTGTTGCACTTGTCCTATTATGTCTATTGTGTTCGAAACTGTATGTAAGCAGCATCTTTAACAACTTGCAACATACCAATTGTTCGAAACGCATAAACAGACACACGCATACATCGATACACTTGAACATCGGGACAAACCTAAATGTGTGGATTTACTCATCCCCATTTCTCACGTAACTACGTGCAATACCTATCCTGTTCGTACAATTAATTTGTTGGTCGTAGCCTACATTGGCTTACAGAGAAATCGACATTGTTAAAATATATATATTTGAAATATGAATGCTGGCTGGACATGTATACCTCTTGTATTTTATGAAATTCCAAGTGGACCAAAGACACAATTTTTTCTACGACATTACACCCGCAATGTCGTATAAAAGTTCACCATAAGCCTATTTCTCGGGCTAGACCTCCATATAATGCTACCCCTATTATTCAGTATTTGAGAAATTTGGATATGGCGTATTAAAATTTCGCCACAAAAAATTATCAATATTGAGCCACGTTTTGGTATAGCCCCACCTTGTGGTACCGTCCCTTTTTTTGGGGCCACTAAAGTGGCTGTAATTTGGCATTCTGGTGTTTTGACAACTCTCATTATAGCAAGACCAACCTAACCAAGTAACAAAACATGT
>NW_026886523.1:0-7663 GCF_032173495.1 Musca vetustissima | reverse complement strand
AAAGAAAAAACAAAAAAATAATATTTTATATGGAAATCATGAATTCCTACATCTAATATCAAGTTTATTACCATTTAGTACTAAAATTTTTATTGTACCAAATTTAGTACATATAATTACGAATTTACAGATCTACCTCCATGTCTCAACTATACATTCCAACAGTAATTTTCATTCCAAATTTTAGGATTTCCACTCTGTCTGTTCTCACAAAACAAATTGTATCATATCTAGTACCATTTATTGCTTTACGTATTCATAATTACGAAATTCCAATACCATCTTAATCCAGTAATTTTTATTTTTTTAATTTTATACCCTTCACCACACCGTGGTACAGACCACACCGTGGTACAGGTCTAGAATGACATGTGCTAAGTTTCGTGAAAATCGGTTCAGATTTAGATATGGCTCCCATATATAGCTTCGCCCGATTTTAGATAAATAGTGCACCAAAGTCCCTCAAAATCATTTGATTTGCACGAATTTGGGTATAGCCTACTGAATAAGGTCTAGAATGATGTGTGTTAAGTTTCGTGAAAATCGGTTCAGATTTAGATATCGCTCCCATATATAGTTTCGTCCGATTTAATGTAAATGGTGTACCAAATCCCTATATAGCTTTCGATTTGCACGAAACATGTCACATCGTAATAAATTAGGTATAGAATGATGTGTGTTAAGTTTCCTGAAGAAGGTTAAGATTTAGATATAGCTCCCATATATATTTTAGGATTATGTGTGTTAAGTTTCCTGAAAATCGGTTCAGATTTAGATATAGCTTCTATATCTGACCAAATGGAAAATTTAGTATCGGTTGCAGAATGACATGTTTATGAATTCAATTTCATTTTACTGGTCCTTTAAAAATGCGACGTCTGTTTGGATTCATCTGTTGAATATACCCAAAGTGGTGAAGGGTATCATATGATATGATATTATAAAATATTGTTAAAAAATTCATAGTTGGATTTTGAAAAAATTCAAAGATCCAAAGAATCAAATATTAGTCACCAAATAACACTTTTGATGCTCAAATAGCATCCGATTAAAATAATTGTCTTATTACTTTTGATCATATTGTAGCCTGCGAGCAATGACTTCATGAAATGTTGTTGGTAACAAAAACTAACCATCACTGAGTTGAACTTGAATTCAAATACTCTAGTTATGACTCACATGAATTCTGCTTCTTTTTGCTGGTGTACCAAACAACATTCCATTCCAGTTTGTAGCGCAATATCATCACAGGCAGCATAACCACCAAAACAATGGAATCACACACATGCCGGCTATGTACCAGCTCAAAAGTATGAAGAGTTTGGTTATCTTCTGCGAATTTCATACGCATCACTCGTTGTTATGGGGTATTTGTTGTTACTGGCGTAAATTGTTTAGCCACAATTCATTGTACATTTAACAAACCCAACATAAAGTGGCTTTTAGTTTAGTTAATTTGTCCGGTATGAAGGTAGACCCTCCACCTCTCATTCAATTCTGTCGATCTGCAAGGCTACACTTAAGTGCAGCATCAAATTAGCTTCTGCATATTTTCGACGTTATTGTGGTGAGTGATACAATTTTGGGGAGCCAATGTAGCGATGTAGGTTTGGGAGTTGATTCAGTTTGTTTGTACTAAACCGCGACTAATCATAGAGGAACAAAATGAAATATCTATGGATGTTGTAGCTCTGTTCGTAGAAATCTCATGGTTTTGATGTGCAATTTTTGTGAATTATGAATGAATATTTCGATTCATAAGGTATGTTCTGAGAATTGAGTAATTAAATAGCCAGTGAGTTGGACATTAATCTATTTGCAAAAAGGTAATTATAAATATACAGTTGAATTATGCGAATGAGGAGGACGAAAAATAATTATTTTGATACAAGGAAATGACTTTAGAAATTCGTACTTATGTGTATGAAAAGTACTAAATGGGACTAAATTAGGTACTGTTTGCATTTGGTAGAGCGTATAGACATGAAATTCTGAAAATAGGAATTAAGATTATTATCGCAGTACAAAATTGAGGTAGCTTTAAAAAATCGTACTTATCTATTATCGTACGAAAAGTTCTAAATGGTACTAAATTTTGTACTGATTGGATTTGGGAATTAAAATGACCATTGGAGTGTAGGCAGTGAGTAGATGAGGTAGTTTAAGAAATTCGTACTTATGTATACGAAAAGTACTAAATGGTACTAAATTTGGATTAGAATTTAATTTATTGGAATTATTGGATTAGAATTTATTTGTAGGAAAAATACTAAACGGCACTAAATTTCGTACAATTTGAGTGAAAGGAAAGAGCTGGAAACCTAAAATTGCCAATAATGCTTGCTATTGAACATGACATAAGACAGTAAGGAAATTTTATTTCAGATCTGAACCGATTTCAACAAAACTAAACACGTTATGTTATAGTAACTTCAGTACATTTTAAAAAATGTTGTGCAGATCGGCTTATTTTTGGGTCTTTGGTGCACCATTTACATAAAATCAGTCGAATGTATATAGGGAGCTATATGAAAATCTGAACCGATTTCAACGAAACTTTACACACGTTATGTTATAGTAACTTCAGTACGTTGTACAAAATTCTGTGCCGATCGGCTTATTTTTTGGTCTTTGGTGCACCATTTACATAAGATCGGTCGAAATCTGAACCGATCTTCCCAATTTCAATAGGTTTCGTCTTTGGACCAAATAAGTGAACTGTACCAAATTGCATACAAAACGGATCATAAATGCGACCTGTACTTTGTTTAAAATTTAAAATTGACTGACGGACGGATGGACATGTCTAAATCGACTCAGAAAGTGATTCTATGGATATTTTTAAAAGGAGCCATGTGTCTACAGTTCATTTCATTATTTATTAATTTCACTTTTTTTTAGAGATTAAAAAATAAACACACCAGCCTGACAATTCAAAACAAAATTGATATTTTGAAAAAATTTAATGCAGGGGTTTCCAGAAGTGATTTGTGCAATCAGTTCAGCTGTAGTCCATCCAAAATAAGGATGTCCTTATCAATATTGCGCAACAAAACAAGAATTTGTCTAAGAAGAGAATGAGAGTTGGTACCAGTGAAAAAGTAGAGAAAGCCCTACTATTGTGGTTCAGAGAAATGAGGTCGAAGCAAACAACTTTAACAGGTCTTTTGCTGGTAGAAAAAGTGAACCAAAACAAAGTTCCGCCAATAGTTCTTCTGCAAATGAATGTCTGACCAACATATTACCGACTTACATTCGTGAGTATTCCGAGGATGCAATATATAATGCTGACGATTCAGCCCTTCTCTATAAAGCAGTACCATCTGGAACTCTTGCAAATAAATTTGACATTCTTCCTGGAAGAAAACTTCATAAGGACAGACTTACACTACTCTTTTTGGCAAATTCTGCTGACAGCCACAAACAGATTTATTGCATAGGAAAATCGCAGAACCCACACTGTTTAAAAAAAAATCTACTTCACTTCCCGTAAAATATTTTGCCAACTCTAAAGCATGGATGACTGCTGCTATATGGACCAATATAATGAAAGATCTCGATACTTAATTTAAAGAAATCGGAAAGAAAATTTTACTTTTTGTGGACAATGCAGCATGCCATATGATATGTGATGGTACAAGTTTGGATAATATACAAATAGTATTTTTTGGGCCAATACGACGTCTTTGCTTCAACCATTGAACCAAGGAATCATTCGATCGTTCAAAGCTCAATACCGAACGAATATAGTATCAAAACAGCTTCTATATATAGAATGCGGACTTTTCTTACAGGAGTATTCAAAAAAGGTAGATATCTTAGAAGCTCTGAAGATGATACAAATAGCTTGGACGAATGTGACTGCCGAAACAATCCAAAACTGCTTTCGTAAGGCTGGAATTATTCCTGGAAACGCAGACTGTTTTCTTGAAGAGAGTCCAGCGTCGGCATTTCCTGAGGAGTATTACGGAGTATTGACTGACGAAGAAATCATAGAGCAGGTGACGTTTACGGCTACTAATGAAAATAAAGAAAACGATGATGATATTATTAACAAACCTAGTTCGAAAAAGGCATTAAAAGCTATTTACGTAATCAAATCATTTTTTGAAGTCACTGCTGTCTTTGGCTTTAACTAAAATAAACGATCTCGAAAAAATAACGTGTCAAACACATTTAAAACAATTCACCCAAAGAAAAATAAATGACTATTTTAATTCAAGCTCTTTAATATATTTAATTTTGTACTTTTTATTTATATAAATATGTGAACACAAACTATTGCTATTAACTCAAGTTCCTTAATTTTCGTTTTACTCTTTATAATGGATATTCAAATTTAAATATGTTAATTTAACTACCTTATAAAATGAATTTAATTTATAAATATGTTTTAGTATATGTGTATTTATCTCGTTTCTCTTTATATGCCGACTTCGTTGAAGCGCAAGGAGTTTCACTTATCCGAAGTCCGTCTAATTGAAAATCCCGCATAAGAGAAAAAAATTACTGAAATTACTCGTTTTCGCTTAACCGGATTCGACTGTATATCGCTTCTTTTTGCTTGTTACAGACATATGCACAAAGGCATAATACCCTGAAAGCTCGTCTTTAAAATTGACATGCCTACAGACAAAAGACAACTCTATGCAAAATGTTGGGGATCTATCTCAATTCCTTTAGAGTCTAGAGTAAGTTAAAAATCAGGTTGTGGATTGATTGTAATAAATTTATATATATTTCAATCTTGGGTAACAATGAATGCAAAAATATATTGGGTTCCTGTTTTGGAATAGCTCCTATTTAAGGGGATTGTTCTATTTGCGGTATTTTAAAGGTGTTAGCTTCATTTTCCAACCGAAGCAGCTGTAATTTCGATTATCGAGTTTTCAGAGGTTAGAATGCCTCCTCGCAGAGATGTTTTTATTATTATGTTATTATTGTTATATTTCGAACTATTCCCCATAAAAAGGTGATGTTTTTTATAGTGGTCCACATTAACCTTTGGAATATTTCATGTAAAAATAATTTTCGGCTTAAATAATAAATAACCAGTAAGGAAAGTAGAAAAGTCGGACGGGGCCGACTATATGATACCCTTCAACACTATGGGTATATTCAACAGTACTGTTAGCATGAAATTGGTTGAAATAAAATATGTGATATTTACCTAAATGTGAATCTACGTAGATCTATCCCTAAAGTATATAAATCGACTTCAAACAAATATAAATAGGTCATCCGTTGGGCTGTGTCTGTACTTCTAGAAAACGCAACTACATAATTCTATGCTCAATTTTGTAAGTTGTGCAAAATTTGATATCAAACTGACTAACATGAAGAGTTTGATGCCCAATTTACTTGAAATCGGGCGAAAATATATATGGAAGCTTTATCGAAATATTAAGCGATTTCAAACAAACTTGTCACAGGATAGGTTATACTAATTTCAGAACGTTTTGTTCCTATTGGTTCCTTGGTGCGTCAATTACTTAAAATCAATCTATAATAAAAGGCGCTATATCTAAATCTGGACCAATTTTCACGAAACAACGCCGACATCACTCTAGGCTCAATTCAGTACGTTATGCCAAATTTTGTGCAAATCGAAAGATATAAAGGGACTTTGGTGCACCATTTACATGAAATCGGACGAAACTATATATGGGAGCTATATGTATATCTTGACCTATTTTCACGAAACTTGGCAGACATCATTCTAGACTCAATTCAGTACGTTATGCCAAATTTCGTGCAAATCGCAAGATATATGTCGTGCACCATTTACATGAAATCGGACGAAACTATATATGGGAGCTATATCAAAATCTGGACCGATTTTCACGAAACTTGGCAGACATCATTCTCGACCTAAATGATTAGGCTGTACCAAATTTCGTGCAAATCAAAAGGTATATAGGGACTTTGGGGCACCATTTACATGAAAGGCACAATACCCTGTACCACAGTGTGGTAAAGGGTATAAAAATTAAAACATACAGATTGTAGTTACAGCTAAACGTGCATTTTTGTTGTGGAAAATAAAGAACTAGATAATTGTTTATATATAAAAAAGCAATTTGTTTGACCCTTGTGCTAAAAAACTGTTCAAATCATAGATTTCAAAAAGATCTTAACTAATTTTTCAACCATATATCAAGGCAGCATTGTTATATTTCAACCATTTTCTAAGATATCGGGGTGATCCACATTAGACGCGTAGTTCACATTACCCGAAGTTACTCTAATATGTCTGTTCAGACATTTTGTTCGGTTCCCTGCACTTGAGAAGAATATTAGGCTCATCTGCTTAGTATAGTTGCATTTTCCACTCAGAATATAATTTCCACAATTGAAGAAAAATTCGAACACGTTTATAAAGATTGGCCGCTATAAACAATAACAAAATGAAGAACAGAAATTTTTCGTATGTTTTAGATATCATCGTTATAAGCGACATATCGTAAAAACGGTGTCGTCATAAACGATTTCGATTGTATTTAATATTCTCAGAATATTCCTCTCTTAAATCTTTTTTGCTATTTTTTTTTTGCAAATTAAATAGATTACATTCATATATACTTTTACCCAGATTGCAAATATTTTTAGTTTCCTTAAGATTTAATGTTTCACATATTTAACAGCCACCATTTTCACATAATTTGTATTTTCATGCTTTCACTATTATGCCAACAAAACAACAGCATTATAGCGGTTATTATTTAAATTTTATGCGATTTTGTGATAGTTATACCAAAATGATTGTGGCCTCATCATTTCAACACTTGTGCGATAATTAACATAACAAACCATGGCATTTATGACCATTTAAATCAACCTCTAAATAGAGAGGAAAATTATTGCTATGGTATTTATGGTCGGTTTATCAGATAATGTTGCGACGATAATGCAAATATGTTGCAAAAAAAAACACTTCACAAAAAAGTTTACATTAAAGGGCAACATTTTTTTTATAACAGATATTGTAAAATTATTTAATTCTATGATATTTTCTCGTTACATACCTGCGCTTGTAGACGTATAAATGAAAAATCACCTGGACCTCCAGTATTTATGGCATCCAACTCGGTTAAAGAGGTTTCCTGTATTTGATTGAGATTCATCCCAATATTAAAGCATTAATTTCTATTCCTATTTAGATTTATTTTGTTATTTTGTAATTTATAATTTAATTCCCAAAAAATGATATTCGTTGTATTTATTGATGAGTGTGCAGCAGTTGATATCAATTTAAATTCAGTTGTCCATCCGGGTTGTGTTGAACATTATTAAAGGGAAATTCTGAAATAAAAGAAAAATTAAAAGAAAAAATTACAATTTCATACGAATGTAAATATAATTTCATAATAATTTATGTAAATATGTATGTATGTGTTGATTAACCCAAAAATAAGTGTTATTTTAAATTATGCTGAATTTCGCTAGTTGCAATTTTAAAGATTTTATTTTTGTCATTTGACAAGATAACTGATTTCGAAAAAATTGGGATGCAAATGTAATATTCTATGATAGACCGAGGACGTATCAATTTATTGTATCATTGTATAATTTCGGATTGAAATTAAATGCTGATATACCGATCAATAGGTAACCACCATTATGGCAATGATAATTTAATATAAATTTAAATTTTGGAATTTCG
>NW_026886522.1:5000-7615 GCF_032173495.1 Musca vetustissima | reverse complement strand
GTTCAAAATGTCGATGTTCATGTGTCCTGCAGTTCACACGATGACGCACAGTTTGCTGTGTTCTTCATCGACCCATGAGCCGAGTGATCCACCGCTTAGAGTGATAATTTATTTTTGTTTTGTATACAGTCAAAATTGTTTTTATTGAAAGAAATCAAAAATACACCAAAATGAATTGGCATATATCAATTTCTTCAATAACTTATGTTTTTATACATACAATTTATGTTGCGAATGTCTTAGTTCAAACAACCGCTTGACATCAACATATCCGAAAATATATCGAGCAAACAGAAGAAGAACATTAACTTATATTAAATATAAGTACAACTGTAATTGTATGTTTTGATTTCAATGTATGTATTCGATCAATTAAGATCAAAACAGTACATTGTAAAAATCAAATAGTTTTTACTTAAAAAAAAATAAAAACTATGAAGCAGACAAATCACTCCACCAACTAAGAACGGCCATGCACCACCACCCACAAAATCAAGAAAGAGCTCTCAATCTGTCAATCCTCATTGTGTCTGGACCTGGTGAGTTTCCCCGTGTTGAGTCAAATTAAGCCGCAGGCTCCACCCCTGGTGGTGCCCTTCCGTCAATTTCTTTAAGTTTCAGCCTTGCGACCATACTCCCCCTGGAGCCCAAGCACTTTGATTTCTCGTAAGGTGCCGAACGAGTCAAAAAATAACATCGTCCGATCCCTAGTCGGCATAGTTTATGGTTAAGACTACGACGGTATCTGATCGTCTTCGATCCCCTAACTTTCGTTCCTGATTAATGAAAACATCCTTGGCAAATGCTTTCGCAGTAGTTAGTCTTCAATAAATCCAAGAATTTCACCTGATCAACCAGAATAATGTTTTATTGTATGTTTTTCCATCGACAACTTAATGAAAAATCAACGAAACGAGTCACCAAATATTGAATGACATCGTTTTCGCGTAATTTGTTCAAAAAGTATATTGGAGGTATTTTTCTCAATATTTTTAGCAATTTATTTCAAATTACTTTTAACATCGCAGCATAGTAGGTTTTTCAACTTACTATACTTGATATTGATATGAAATTAAGAATTTCATATTTTCGTTTAACCATTTGGATAAACATTTTTAAAAATCACACATTTGATAAAAATTAGCTATCATTTGATGTATGTTTGGGTAATTTACGTTGATATTTGATTTTTTTATGAATATTTTTCGATTTTTTAATATTTTTGAAAAAATCGGAAAAATATTCATAAAAAAATCAACGTTGAAAATATCAATGATATTTTATTTTTTATTGATAGTAATAAAAATTAGCTATCATTTGATGTATGTTTGGGTAATTTACGTTGATATTTGATTTTTTTATGAATATTTTTCGATTTTTTTAATATTTTAATATTTTTGGAAAAAATGGGGAAAAAAATTCCAAAAAATCATGTTTTAATGATATGATGGAAATTTTTTTGACTTAACATAGCAACATGGAATAGCTATTATTTAAGCCATTTTTGGGTAATTTACGAGCAAATTTGAATTTTTTATGAATTTTTATTCAATTTTTCAATGATATTATAATGGTGAAAAAAATCACAAAAAATTGAAAATCGAAATAAATGAATGAATATCATTGGTATCAAATAGTTATATGAAATACATATTATTTGAGCCATTTCGGAATATTTTTTGTCGATTTTCTGATTTTTTATAATTTACAAACAATTAACATGCTGTCCTACAACAAGGGCCCCACACGGACCGCGCCCACAGGCCCTCACCGGACAGCCTACACTACATCCACAGGACGAGCACAAAAGTACACCACTGCATAGATAACCAGACCGCCGTCGACAGCCGCACCAGACCAGCACCGCCAACCGGTGCACCTACCCACCACCACCCGGTGCAACCGACCAACCCAACTGCAAGGGGGCTATGTACGAGGACCACCTCCGCTAAGTACTGTCCTTCTCCTAAACGCTTCACGAGCAAAACTACTTAAACAACTAAAGGTCCGATCGTCTTCAA
Organism: Musca vetustissima; assembly: GCF_032173495.1. Lineage (NCBI taxonomy): Eukaryota > Metazoa > Arthropoda > Insecta > Diptera > Muscidae > Musca > Musca vetustissima. The sequence goes on along the minus strand of NW_026886522.1, from coordinate 5,594 downwards.
GTACCCTACTGAAATCCCAGCCCGCCCCTCCATTCGATATACCCATACTTGCTAAATCTCTAATGTCATCATAGTAACAGCATTCCGTTAGTATATGCCTCCAGTCCTCGGTCATCCCGCACCCACATAAATCCGTCTGGGCAAGGCCTCTCTTATGCAGAAAAGCATTGAGAGAGCCATGCCCCGTCAGTAAGAAACCAGTACTTAAGCCGAAGCGAAAGTCTGGCCGGTCCACTACGAACGTTGCGTCACGAATAAATTCGTACGTCACCCTCCCCCCCATTCCCCATTTGGGAAAATGGTCAATCCAATCTTTCGGGAGGAAATATATTGTGCTGAGGCCATTCGCTATGTAATATTGACCATGTTTTTGCCATTATTTTATCATTTTCATTAATTAATGTTAATAAAGCCTTGTATAAAAAAATAGAACCAAAGTTCTCTATATTGACTTTGAAGAAAAAAACACCTAAGTCTTTTCCTCCCATAGCATCAACATAGTGAACACTTTGGTTCTTTTCGATTGAATGAAAACAGCCAACTTATTATGTATATGCGAAAGAAACACACATCTCTATAAGTTGGCTTTGCTGT
>NW_026886521.1:0-78018 GCF_032173495.1 Musca vetustissima | reverse complement strand
TCTGAAAGTCATATTAAAGAGATACTTAAATCCTACAGTAGTCAATGGCATCAAGACCTCTGAGACAGTTATGCTTATGATTCAAGCACTGTACCCTCATCACTTCAGAAACATTAAGGTACGATTCGCTCGAATAATGGTTGAAGATGTTACTGAGGAGGAGAGACAAAAACAAATCATTATTGAAACTCATAACAGAGCGCATAGGAATAATGCCGAGAATAGGAGACACATTTTGGATAGCTATTACTTCTCTTCTATGACTAGGAAAGTAAAGAATGTGATCAATATATGTAAAGTATGCAAAGCGAATAAGTATGAGCGACATCCGAACGCTCTCAAACTTAATAAAACACCTATGCCAACTTATCCTGGGCATACAATCCACATAGACATATTCTCTACAGACAAGTTTCGAGTTTTAACCGCAATAGACAAATTTACAAAATTCACAGTAACCAGAATGGTAAATGGCAAAGGTATTGAAGACATTAGAAAACCATTGAGAGAAATAATTTTCTACTTTGGGGTCCCGAAGTCAATTGTATTTGATAACGAGCGATCTTTCAATTCTCAACCATATGTTGGAAGATGAACTTGGCATAGAAATTTTTACGGCACCGCCTTATAAGAGCGAGGTTAATGGGCAAATAGAGAGATTCCATTCGACCTTATCGGAAATTATGCGTTGCAGTAAGTGTGAGCGACCCGATTACTCTTTTGAGGAGCTATTGCAATATAGCGTTAACAAATACAATCACACAATACATTCGTCAATTGGAAAGAAACTCGTAGATCTATTTTTCGGACGACCGACGACCTTTGGACCAGAAGATTACAAAAGAACTCGCCTTAACAACTACGAGAGACTCTTGAGGAAACAGGAAAATGATTTGGCACATAATAATCGAGTTAGGGAAGAACCACAAGAATATCAAGAAGGTCAGAAAATAAAAAATTGTTAGGCAGAACAAGAGATTAGGAACCAAACTATCTAAACGTTTTAACGAAGAAGTTGTAAAGAAAAACAGGCACTCAACTGTCCTGACTTAATCAGGGAGAACAGTCCATAAGAGTCATATCAGAAACTGACTTATTTATTTACCGGGTTTTCAGTTCTTAATTACAGGTTGCTTATTACAGGTTGTCACAGAAATATTGGACTACTCTCAATCAGAAGTAGTTCTTATAGAGAGTGGAATAGGAAAGATACAAACAGGGACATTCAAAATTTTGCATTTGATTAACATCAAGGAGTATCATGACACTCTAGAGAGGATCAAGGACGACTTGGCCAAAGGAATCCCAGACAACCACCCACTACTCCCCTTCCTACATAATGACATCACTACCCTATCCCACCTTATAAATCGATTAATGCCTGAAGAGAGATCTAAAAGATCTTATGCTTTTGACAAACAAAATAAATGAGTTAGCGGACAACAGCAACAATTAATAATCAACAGAGATCTAATAGAAAGAAGACAGGAGATAACTAATGCGACAAATAGTATTTCAAAAATTTTAAAGACTAATGAGGACTCCCGTAATACCCTCATATTGCAGGCAAAGTATAAAATTGAAATTTTAAAGGAGGAGATAACGAATATTAATACAGCCATTCATTTAACAAAATCCAACATTGTACACAGATTTATTTTATCGGAAATAGAAATTAGAAATATTTAAGCAAGATGAAATCCCGTTTCAAAACATTGAACAAGCTTTAAATTTGGCACGAGTAAAAATTTTAAACAATAGTACTAATATAATTTACATTATAAGTGTTGAGGTTCCATCGATAATGCCAGCGGTAAACCAATAATCGATACCTCAACTATCAATTCAAGTCATCAGAGAATACCAATAGCTAATGTCATGTTCTGACGGGCATTCGAACAACGTAGTTCGCTCTCAGAATTGCGTACATGAATTAACCCGTTCATACAACACTATTCTTAATACATGTCATCAGAGTTTTTTATTTCAAACTTTTTGTTTCTAGTTTTACACCAAAATTGCAACATATTTGCGTGAATCATATATGGATCTAAATAGAAAAAATAATTCTCTTTATCCTGACTATAGTATGAACCCATATCTATTTACTTTTAATTCATGTTTTCCATTTTTTCTGAAAGTATTGTTGTTTTGAGTATATTTTCATTTTTTTCAATTCAAATGTCACAAAAAAAATTGGAAAACTTTTTTTTTTGGTTTCCCCAGATTGGTTTCTCGTTTTGTACGCTAATTAGAACCAAAGGGACAGAAATACATATTGCATTATGTAGATTACAAAATTTACTTCCTTCTGCATATATAAAAACTCGAAATTTTTTTACTTTTCATTCATCATTTTTAATTTTACTGAAAATGTTTGAAAATTTTACAAATATTTTCATGCTGTCAAAATTAATTTATTTTCGATAAATTCTCTCAATTGTTAGGGATGGGACAAATTTCTTGGTTATTCGTAGAGTGATTCAAATTGAACAACGTACAAAAGTCGGTGTTCGCTCAGACAATTTTGTATGGGGAACTAAGTAATTACTTCATAATTAAGGGTCGAACAACGAATGAGAGAGCGAACGACGCCCGTCTGTACATGGCATAAGAAAGAAGAAGCAGAAAGCTAAAATACTTTGCCGCAAACACAATAAAGAATTGTTGTTTAAATAAAGAAAACATAATTCAGACCGCCAGCGTCTAAATATTTAAATAAGTGTTTTATTTTTACAAACCACCACCAGTTCCTAATTAGCAACACGTAAGTATCGGCTGTATACTTGTTGTGTCGTCTAATATTCATATTTATTGTTGTTCGTCTTTGTGCAACAAATACCCTACAAGTCCATACGCCTGTATCGGAACTTGTACATGGTCCTTCGAAGCCTTTCTAAAAAGAATCGGCTGATTTGCCAAACAAAATCTCAAAAGAAAAATCCAAAACAATTCAATTTATATTGTGAAATTTGCGGCTTTGTGTTTTGTTGTATATGTGAGAATATTTATATATGTATATTTGTTCAACTACACATACATTAACATCATTTATTAATAAAAACCACCCTCACTTTGCTGCACCAGTTTTTGTTACATTTGTTTTGTTAGATTTGTTTGTCACATTTGCTTTACAACAAACACAAAACGAACATTTGTCATATGTTTCATTGTTGTGTATGATCGATCTGTCAACTGTCATTGCTTGTTACACAGACCATCGATCAGCTGGTGTGGCCTTACAAGTTGCGTAGTTAGTGCGACGTAACGTAAAATTTATAACGTATCGCAAAAAATTTAGCACACACATTGAATTCCATTATAAAAATAATAGTATAGTAAATTAAACAACAAAAATAATAAAATTAAAAGAACAAATAATTAAAAAGTAAAAATAATTAAAAAAATCATATAAAATAAATTAATTTTCATAAATTCATAATATAAAGTTTTCTCTTAAAGTTTAAAAAATAAACATTAATTGAGAATATATAAATATACACAGTAAACACATTACAAATTTATATAACTTCATTTATTTTTTAAAATAAATTGAAAGTTGAACTGTTTCGTATATTCAAAAATAATAAAATTCATAAATAATAAACCAATTTAAAAAATATTAAATAATATAATAAATATATAAAAACTAATCAATTAAATTTCAAATTAAAATAAATAAATATTACAAAATGGTTTCAAAAATGTATGCTAAATTTTAATACGAGGCCGAAAACCTTCTGCAAATTTGCATTAAAATAGATAACACTCCTGAAAATGAGCTATCAGATTGTTTAATAGGAATTAAATTAGAATCAATGAATGAAGAATGGCACAATGTACGCAGTGCATTTGAAAGTGTATACTTTACAGAAAGTGATGAAGATTGCAAATTGACAGCCAGAGATATGTTTGAGTCCGCCAGAGACAATTATCAAACGACAAAGGCCATTTTGTTAGAAATTTTAAAAAATAGAAATATTAAAAATGCAGATGACGCCAGAGGCGATTTAACAGACCCTTCACTATTTCACAATTCAGGTCAGTATCCCCCAAATACCGCATTTAATATGTCGGATATTTGTATTGAAGTTCCACCTTGTGACACTAAAGACTTCTACGGAAGTTATGAAGAATGGCCAACATTTAGAGATATGTTTACGGCCATTTACGGTAACCATCCCAGACTCACCCCAGCTCAAAAACTTTACCATTTGCGTAACAAAACTAAGGGTGAGGCTGGCAGAATTGTAGATCGTTACCCATTATCAGATCAAAACTTTTCCTTGGCATGGGAAGCTTTAAAGATTCGATATGAAAATTTAAGAGTTTTAGTGGACAACCAGTTAAATATTATTTTTAACCCTTCGACAGCAAAGGTAGAAAATAGTGAAGAAATCAAAAGAATTCAATCAACAGTTAGCGACTGTCTAGCTATTTTAAAAGCTCATAACGTAAAAGTAGACCAATGGGATCCAATATTAATTAATTTGTGCTCAACAAAACTTCCGGTTGAGACATTAACATTATGGGAAAAATCGCTCGAATCCCATTCAGAGCTCCCAAAATGGTCAAAAATTGAAGAATTTTTAAGAAAAAGACATCAAGTTCTAGAGCGAATTGATGCCATTAGAACACAACCTTCATTTACTGTGCATCAAAATGCACAAACGACACACACAAATAGATGCGTTATGTGTGATAAAAACCATATTCTCAAGAATTGTCCGAGATTTAACAATATGGCAGTGAATCAGAGAATTGAATTTGCTCGTGAAAATATTTTGTGTAATAATTGTTTGAAGAGTGGACATAACTCAAGAGAATGTTTCAGTGCGCTTAGATGTTTATACTGTAAGAAAAAACACCACACTAAGCTACATATTGAAAATACATATCAGTTACCTACAAGTACGGACTCAGCAAGAATTGGGTTACAAAGTCCTCCGTCGGGAGCAAATATACAAACAATGTCGCATGTCACGACAGATGACATGTCAAGTACATCCAATTCTTCAGTACAAAAATCAAGGGTAGAATCTAATTTGACAATTAGTGAAGATGATGTTTTGTTACCAACAGCGCTTGTAAATGTCAAGTGCAATGGAAAAACTTTCACAGCGAGAGCTTTATTAGATACAGGATCTAAAAGATCATTTATAACAAGCAAAATGGTAAACCGAATTGGCGTTGAAAGTGGGTCAGTAGTTGCACACACTAACGAAACGTGCAAAATCACTTTGTGTGGAAATACAAATAATATGATAAATGTAAATGTTTTAGTAATACAGAGCCTAACAAGCAAAAATCCCACTGAATCTATACCAATTTTTGATCGAAATGAAATTCGTGATTTAAAACTTGCAGATCCTGGATTCCTAAAATCAAATGAGGTTGATATATTAATCGGTAGTGATTTATTACCATCCATCATACTAAACGGGACTAGAAAAAATGTTTTTGGGAGCATGATAGCTCAAAATTCCATCTTTGGGTGGTATATTTATGGTCCTGTAATAACAAATAATAGGTACATAGACAAGAAGAAAGTATTAAACAAAAAGCAGAATATAATGTATTCTGTGCCACACCAGCAATAATATAATAAATTGAATGAGCAAATGTGAGATGTGAAATACAAGTCCTTTCGTCGGAATTGGTACTTGGAAACATGTTTGTAATCTTAAAATGATGTATTTGGCGATTGCACAAATATGTGTAATGGATATTGTGAGAATTGAAAGAAATGTTAAAGAAATTTATTGAGAAAAAAATTGTGTCGCACATTTACTGGTGGTGATGTAATGGCAAATCAACCGCTTGCAAGAGCTTGTTGTGCGCTTTTAAGTCAAACCACTGGAGGGGGCTAAAGAGGTGATCAAGTTTAATAACATAAATCCCTCGAAGAATAAAATTTGATGAAAGAATAAATTCACTTGAGGTGATAAAAAAATGTAACAAGTCCACTAGAGGTGGCTACGAAGCTGATCAGAATTTATATAACCGATCCCTTCAATATAATCTGTTTTTAATTTCCAATAGAGATGGACAAATAAAAACATTAAAAATCATTAATGGTTTAAAAATTGAGAATTGAATGAAATGCTTTCGAAATGTTCCACTAGAGGTGGTCATTTGTCACTAGAGGTAACTCAAAAAACAAAATGTTTAAAAAATGAATGAAACAAAAAAAATAATAATTAAATTAAATAAATAAAAGTCAATTTTAATAATGCCATATTGAGCATGGCGCAAATTTTCTATGTTCAAGTATTCTTTGCAGAGAAGTGGAATAATTTGTACTTGGTTGTTTGAAGTTGAGAATGATCCAAGAAGTCTGGGATTTTCTACAATGTACTTCGCATCCATTGTTGCACCCGTGCAAGGGGCCCGGCATGTTGAGGTTCCATCGATAATGCCAGCGGTAAACCAATAATCGATACCTCAACTATCAATTCAAGTCATCAGAGAATACCAATAGCTAAGAAAGAAGAAGCAGAAAGCTAAAATACTTTGCCGCAAACACAATAAAGAATTGTTGTTTAAATAAAGAAAACATAATTCAGACCGCCAGCCTCTAAATATTTAAATAAGTGTTTTATTTTTACAAACCACCACCAGTTCCTAATTAGCAACACGTAAGTTTCGCCTGTATACTTGTTGTGTTGTCTAATACTCATATTTATTGTTGTTCGTCTTTGTGCAACAAATACTTTCGGCTCTAAAGCTACTCTGTAGATTTAGAACCCCTACAAGTCCATACGCCTGTGTCGGAACTTGTACAAAACTGTCCCAAAACTGTAAAAGAAATTTGTAATGTCATAACCATAAGACCTGTAAAAAATCAAAATACTGTTTTAAACCTTGATTATAAGAAAATTGTAAAATGTGAAAGAGCGACATTTGGAATTAAAAGTCCTTGTCAAAAAATAAATGGCATTGAATTATGTCTAGAATCTAATGTAGCCAATATTACAAACAATACATGTATTCCTAAATGAATAACTAATATCCCACATAAATGTTCAATAGTAAATGCCGATCCCATTAATAATTTAGAAGAAATAGAACCTGGATTAATTTTGATAAATAACATAAAAGAAAATATTGTCATAAATGGAAACGAAAAAAATGTAACAGGAACTTATTTAATAAGATTTAGCAACTCTACAATTAGGATAGGCAATAAAAAGTTTACCGATGAAGAAGCTGCTTATTCCAAACCGTTGCCTGCGCTACTAAAAGACTCAGCTAGAAGCAATTACACCGAAGAAATACTATCTCTACAACTACTAAAGACGTTGCACGTGAAAAATAATAAAAAAATCGAGCGTCTAAATACTGAATTCAAGACCAGTTTATGTTTTAACATCAGTTTCATATTAGCATTGGTCATCCTCCTGATGGCAGTTAAAATGAGGCAAAGGCGCAAAACAAGTATGAAAATTAAAAATATGACCACACATGAAGGTATGTCTAGACCTCGAATGGAAATGACTGTGTCAGAAAGCCAATTGGAAGCCGGCACAACAGAATCTGTTATCAAAACAACTAGCAAACCACAATATTAACTTGATTAGCTTGATAATTCGAGTTAACAGCTCACCCTAATAAACATCAAACTAAACATGCAAACCACCAAGTAGAGCATTCCCATCATTATGCTGCGCAAGCAGTCAGGCAAATCAACAGGAATCTGACACCTGGGCAGTCATCCGCCACACACACGCGCACTAATACCAGCGCACTGCAAGTGATGACTCGGCATAACAACGAGCTCGGCCAAGCTACAGTAAAATAATAGTTTTAAGTTAAATTCCAATATAATTATAAACTCAAGAAGACAAGATGTGCATAGCTCCGCAACATAAAGGTTAGAGATTAAATAAAACTATCACTTCTAACATTAACTTATACATATATATATATTTCTTGACATTGGTCAAAATTTAAAATTAACGGATGATTGAAATACATCGAATTGTGGTGGATAAATCTTACCGGAATAAATTTACCCTGCAACATTTAGTAGCGTAGAACTGTCAATCTAGATCTCCCTTTTCGCTCTCTTTTACTGGACTCTGGAGTAAAACGAAAAAAAAACATCCAGTAACATTTGGTAAAAATTGTTAGCAAATATCGAGTAAACAGGCACAACTAATAAACGCAAGAGGAGACAAAGAGATAAAAAAGTTTGCCAGCGGACAAACATAAAAAACCGTAACGAGAGAACAAATAAATACAGCAAAAACGAACAACAAAAAATCGCATCACTTAAAATTGAAATTTGATAAAATGAGCATGGTAGAGGGAGGTAAGAAAAATAAAGGGTCATTAAGTATTTGAAAGTTAAAAAGAAAATACGAGCGTGACTTTACTTTTAATTTGTGATAAGCGAGTTTATCGAGAAATAATTGAATCATTTAATAAAAATAATGAGATTTAGATCTTAATGAAGAGGTGGTGGAGGGAAAAGAAGCTTCGACAAAGCAGAATAAATACATCAGAATAAAGAATGTGAAGTGTTGACTTTAAATGACAAATTGAAAAATTGGTACATCAAATATAAGCCATCGAGAAAATGTATAGAAGCATTACTATTTTGAGAGAAACAAATTTGGATGTGCAAATGTTTTATTTGTGCACTTTATATATCGTTAGCTAAAATGCAAAAAGGCGTAACTAACAAAAAATTGAAAATTGACTTTTTGAATGAATATGGTGAATGTTAATAAACTACATGTGTTGACAAAGTTTTACGCGTCTGCGGTCAAAAAAGGAGCTTCTATTAACAAAAAACAAAAAGACGTAACTACAAGTGGGTTTATTTGATAAATGCAAAAAGACGTAACTAACAAAAAATTCACGTTTTTACTTAATTGTGATGATTGCCAATAAACTAAATATCTAAATTTGTTAAAAAAATATATAGTCTATTATTCGTCATATGCAATATCACCCTGCCGGGCATACTTTCTCATTTCACATGACATGTTTATAGTTTTCATTCAAAAGTGTTTTTTGCTTCTCCTACACAATTATGCTTTTGTTACGGCTTTTTGCATTTTAGCTGACGATATATATATATATATATATATATGGGCAATATTGCCAATTTTTTAACATAGCTGAAGCGGAGGTTCACCCCTTTATAACTCGGGAATTACTTAAGTATATGAAGAAAGTGAATTGTTTTGGGTTTATTGATCTGTCGTTGCAAACTGTGCCAAACTTTATTTTGGTGGAAGCTGTGTCTACTTTAATGTAAAAAATGTGTAAAACAGGTTGGGACGAACCATTTTTTTATGTTAAGCCACTCATTTCACTGTCTTCGTGTCAAAGTAAAACTAGAAGCCAACAAAATGGGGACTACGCCCCTTATGTATCATTTTTCAAAATTTTAACTGCAAAAAAAATTTTAAATGATGCTGACATTTTGAAGCTCGATTTTGAGTGTTTTTTTTTTATTTTACTTCTAGCTTTGATACGCAAAAAGGAATTTCTAAAAATCGATTATAAGATTATTGTAGTCGCAAATCTGCGTAATTTGATATGTATTTTGTGTATGTAGTATGCACAGCTTCAGAGTAATACTCATCCGATGGTGAAAATTTTGTGCGATCAAATTTCTCAAAAAAACCTATTTTTCGGGCCAAATTTTTAGATCTGTCAACTGAATGATATGGGTACCCTCTATCAATAAGGTTTTTTACGTTTCGGAAGATATAAAATCTTCTTCGTGAAAATCCATCTACTAGAACGGCGGGAACTGGCCTTCCAAAAACACGAAATTTGGCAAAAAAATGTTTTTGAAAATATCGCGGATTTATTTGCGTTTTTTGTGGATCATTTCCGCTTCAATAAATGACCTCAAACGGATTTTGATCTTTTTCGAAAAGAGAAATTTAAAAACTTCAGCCGAAAGAGAGATGTGCCCAATTTATCTCAAAAATAGTGTGAGCTGGCACATCCATGGTTCTTAATGGACCACATTGAAATCGGTATAGATCGATGTATTTTTTTAGGGTGCACACCGAAATCGGATGCGCGTTAATGGCATATGGAGTTTTCGGATATTATTCGTGTTTTACGATTTTTTGGGTACTTCAATGCAACGTGTGGCACATCTTAGTCGTCAAATGAAATCTCGGATTGGAAGATAAACTTCAGTACTTCCTGGAAACCGCATGCGCATCAAATGATTTTGAGAATTACGCGATTTAGACGCAATTTAAAATGTATTAATAGAACCCTAAGATTTATCGGAAGGGTCTTGATATAATCCGCAAGCCGTATACTTATACACAAAAAGTGATTATTATTATATATGTAAATTTTTCGGCGAAATTCGGGTAAAATAACAGAATAACCCCAACATTTTTTTTCTGAAATTTCTTGTATAAAATTAAAGAAATAAATATGATGACATTATTTTTTCGAACCAAAAACAAATATTTTCCTCAATATCTTGCTTTGTTGTCGCTGTGATTTACAAACCGCTACACGGACTTGTGTGATTTTGATATCATTTGATTTGTCATGGTGTTTATATTATGTATATATTTTTAAATTCATTTTTAGGTGTGTGTAAGTCATTAATATAATGAAAATATTGATGTAATCTGCTATATTTTTTATTTTTCTCATATTTCGCTAAGATGTGCAACTTTAATGCGATTATTATAATATATTCATATTCTTATTTTCATATTCTTATTTTATATATAATATATTCATATTCTTATTTTATTTTGGTCAATATAATAAACGGCGTAATTTTAAGATTTTTTTCTTATGCCGAAAATTAAAACCTCGATAACTTTTGCGCGCATCAACCAATAATTTGATTGCGAACGGTTTCGGAGTCAGAACATTTTTCTCTATATGTGTACCAAAAATCATTGATGTGCCACAAAAACAAAAGAGCTAATTTTTTGAAAATGGAATATTAAAAAATTGGCAATATTGTCACTGGTGGACCCAACGTTGGCTCCGACATCCAACTATACCGTCCTGGATGCGTATTCTTTAGGTCCGTCCCACCATTTTGTACAAATCGCCCACAGATCTAAATGTTTTTGTTTAAGGCATTGAGCATGGCTAGCTACATCCCGAATACGTCTAGTTACCCATAGCAAGTGCTCCAAATTGTTGCCACTTTAGTTCTTCCTGGCACTCCTAACGAAATGCAATATTTCGAACAAATAAATTACAATATCAATTAGCTTATCGACCATTTAATTAACTTAGCCGAAGCCATAGCCAAATTAATGGGTCGATTCCGGATGGTAACCATAGTTTAGTTGCGTTGCCAGTTGCCAAATTTGAATTATAGATGGCAACTGTTGTCAACTTCAGTTGCTTCAAATATATTTTTTCGGCAACCATTTATTTCTGTTTGCTGTTTAGTCGTGTTTAGCAATAAGAACTGAAATTTGGTTGGAATAATAGCTAAAATTACTACAAAATGGAGAACGTCTTCTTTTGGGGCCATGATATGTATACATCCGACAACAACCGGGAACTTAGTTTTCGAATAAAAAAAATATTCTTCCCCTTTTCCTCCACTGTTAATTTTACACATTTTTTCCTCTATTAGCCGGACAACTTCGGTCAAACCACCGACATTGTGGATTGCCTCCGCAAAAAACACAGAGCTGCACACACTTTTATGAAAAGAGAAATTGCTGTTGACCGTCGGACTATTCGGAAATTAGGGTTTAATGTTTCAAAAAAGTACACAATGGCATCTTTTGGTGGCCGAAAGTACGTCTTAAAGCTAAAATGAGCAGTTGATTGAACATTTCTCTAAACATTAACATCTACTCACAGTACGGATGGTAGTTCTAATGGATTGGATTTATCTCTTAAATGCCTTCTAATAGATGATACGCCTTGCACATCATTTTCATCATAAAAAAATAGTTCCAATGATTTAATCATCATTTAAAATTAGTTTTTCTGAAGTATTTTATTCAATTGTTTGTTTGTTTACAATATTTCTAGTTGTAGAAGTGTCAAAACAGTTTACCCACAGCAACTGAAAAAAGTTGATATTCATAATGATAAGTTTTATTTCAGTGTCGTTGCTAGTTGAAATTGCAACTGGAGTTTGGTTGCTATCCATAATCAACCCATAAATGCTATTTCTAAATTAATTCTTGACCAAAATGAAATGAAATTCATTTACGATGAAATTCAAAAAATGAAATTCATTAGACGAACACGTATATGAGCTTCTTGTCTTTCAAACATATTACAATCATAGCAGCATACGATTCGTAACACAACCATACATAGCCCACAATGAAACGAGTGTTCAATATTTCGCAAAAGCCTGTCCTAGGATTGAAATCAAATTAGATTGCCGCTCCCGCTGTATAAAGAGGCGGTAAAACACCTCATCCTGCGATGGAAACCTGTTGAACCACAAACACCCCAAGTGCATATTTAACGATGAAGTCAATAATATCACTAGAAGAGAAATATATACTTTTTATTAAGATTAAACATGCACTAATAGAAAAACGGAGGATAGTATGAAGATAACCCTCTTGGTCCTTTCAATTATCTCCGTAATGATGATAATTTTATTATACACCTTAATCTACGCCTAAACAAGCAACACGGTATGTCAACGTTCCGGCCATATAAACTTTCAGTTCGTCATGGCCGTCACTCTATTCTAAGGGGGGAAGAATTACGCTGGCCACCAACCTAACACGCTTACGCAACATGCTGATATAACATTCATCGGTCACTCGGGGTTTGTTAGCCACAAACCTCACTCAAACATACTGACACAACACTTCTTCCACACTCCTCCATACATGCTGACACAACATTCAACGATCACACGCTGACACAACACAATTATTATATCATAAATTTAACACAATAAAACGATTGTTTGCTTTTTGCTTAAATATATAATTTGTAAACTATTATAATCATCAAAATAAACGGAAAAGAGGACAGAACTCCAAAAATAATTTTTTTAATTAAACTAAAATAATCGAACCTATACCTCGTGCAGTCGAAGAATCGTTCGCAGATTGTCAAGGTTATAGGAGAAAGTGGAGGCAGTCAGGACCAATCCATAAAAAACCCGATTATTCCACTGTAGGTACACAGCGTTACAGGCACATTCAGAATACCACGATGACGTGCCATGAAAACTGTTCGTTCCAGCCCATCTACGGAAAAGAGTACTCCATGAGAATCATGGAAAACGTAAATTATAGAGAAGTAGCCCGTTGTTATCGTGACATCGCAAAATTCGGAAACGCTGTGAATCATGGCAAAGGTATAATATCAGTCAGATGTCTCCTGCGGGGGAAATGTTACTATCGGTACCAGAAGAACCATGGGTGGAGAAATGCGCCGATTTTGTAGGCCCCATGCGAGGTGGAGTGGTAAGATTTCATTAGAGGGGTTCGCATACGAGAATTTTATACGACGGGGTCACCACCGGGTCTGGCGCTGCGGTCCTTGAGACATCGCGGAGAGCCATTGAACTGCAGGAAATATTTCAGGTCTTAAAAAAGAATTTGACAATAACATGGGAAGATCAGAGGCGTCGGTACAACCATAGGCGACGAGAGAGGACTCCGAACATTTGAGACCTATTACTCGTCATGCAACATAATTTTCCAATGCAAATTCTCTCCCCTGTTATCGCTAGAGTTCGTAGGTTAGATGGGGAAAAAACGAAGTGCCCATCTTAGCGACATGAAACTCTATGTTACCCCCCCTGAACAAATTAAAAGTTGCGTGTGTACTAATGCAAAATCCTTATTATCTCCCCCATAAATTTTAAAACTTCAATAATGGAACACAAAAATTTGCGCACTAAAGCTTACTACAAGCAACAATACAAACTGCTTGATTCCATCAAACCGTGTTCTGTGCGCCTCACAAAGGGGCCATCCACACCACCCCTACGATCCCAACGAGAGTGCTCTATCACACCTTCCCCGAATGTGGCACCAATGTCAAATAGTGGTTTGCTTTCAACCGCGGGTAGAGGAATTTTCTTCGATATGGGTCTGTCACCGACTCCAGAACGCAATCCATCCTCATCTCTTTTTCACTAAATACACTCCCTACTCGGAATCCGAAAGTGGATCACCCCAGCCGAGAATGAATAGCCGCTTGCATCATCTAAGCAGTCCGAGTGTGCTGATAGTGGTCACAATTTCGCCGCTTGCACCACCTTCCAGCGTATACATCCCTTTCGAGTGCAAAGAATCGCATTCGGACGAGACCAACCGAGAATACCCTATCACACCTTCCCCGAATGTGTCACCAATGTCCATCAGTGGTTTGCTTTAAACCCCGGGTAGAGGAATTTTCTTCGATATAGGCCTGTCACCGACTCCAGAACGCAATCCATCCTCATCTCTTTTTCACTAGATACACTCCCTATTCGGAATCCGAAAGTGGATCACCTCAGCCGAGAATGAATAGCCGCTTGCAGCATCTAAGCAGTCCGAGTGTGCTGATAGTGGTCACAATTTCGCCGCCGGCACCACCTTTCAGCGTATACATCCCTTTCGAGTGCAAAGAATCGCATTCGGACGAGACCAACCGACTATTGCGTTTTTGTCCCCACAGGAGTTTTAATAAAAATAAAAAACTAAAAATTAATAAAAATTAATTAAAGTAAATTAAAAACGAAATAAAATCAATGAAATTATATAAAATATATGCATAAAATATTTTAAAATAAACCAACAATAATTTCCCAAATAATGTAAGCGACCCTCGTTGTTGTTTACATCAAATGTCGACTGTCCGTTAGGTTCGTTGGTCGATCACCTCAAGGTCACTGTATAAGTTTGATACGTTCTGACTCAACTTCATGAGCTCAGTCAATCACGTCTGCTGATTGACACCACGGGCATCTCCTCTGCAAGTTCCCTCAGCGGAGACCGTAGGGTGCAGATGCCACCGAGCGGTGGTTGTTGCTGTTTGCTCTCCTTGCTAGACACTTTTCTCCCATTGGAATATGTAAATGTAGTAGTAAACGACAACCGATCCTCAGCGATCACCGCAATCCTCTGTGATTGCACGAACCACAGCGTTCACTGGTCGTTTAACCTCCTTAGAGTTAAATTGCTAACTAACTCTTGTCGAGCTAACATCTACGTTTTAGCACTAACAGGCCTCTGTCGCCGCCCCAAATTACAAAGGTAATAAATTTGTTGTAATAAGGAAAAGAATACCACCAATAAAACTAAGATTATTTAACTAATTCTTTCTTGTGTTTTATTTCTTTTGAACCTTTATTTTCTTTTCCATTTACACCATTAACTGCTTGGGAGCTCTCGTTGTCGCTTCACCCCGCTCCCTTGAGTTAATACATTGATCACCCCCCCACACACCACCACGGCGAGGAGTAGAGCAAGTCCCTCGACTAAACAGTCACAATGCAGTGTAACAGCAGAACAACAAACAAACGGCGCAACAAGGCAGTGATCGACCGATAGACGATGTTAGCGCAGTACGCGGATTGACAACATGTTCCGATTCTATCTACAGGATATTCAGCCTTATTCTGGATATTCGCTAGGGAGATATTTCGCAAGTAAAAAAAATTTCTCTTTCACATTCTTGCCTTATTCTGAGATGTGAAACAGTTGTTTATTGTTTTGATGCTATTTGGTGCAACAACTACAATAGATTACAAATAAATGAACATTTTTTATAATGCCAAAAACTCAACGAATAATGGGAAGAAATCTGCGATTGAATTAATTAAGTCACAGTTTATTATTTCCCTACACAATGTACAGACGAGCGTAGTTCGCACTCAATGTAGTTCCCCATACATTTTTTTCTGAGCGAACACCAATTTTTGTACGTAGTTCAATTCAAATCACTCTTCAACAAAGAAATTCGTCCCATCCCTAAGAATTGAGAGCATTTATCGAAAATAAATTAATTTTGACAGTGAACAAATTCGTAAAATTTAAAAATTTTCCAGAAAAAATGGAAATGGTGAATGAAAAGTATAAAAATGATTAGTTTTTATATATGTAGGGGAAGTAAATTTAGTTTCCTACTTATTTCGATACATCCTTCTTTTCATTGGGTTCTAATTAGCGTACAAAACAAGAAACATATGTGGGGAAACTCAAACAAAAAATTCTCCAAATTTTTATATGTGACAAAATGTGACATTTGAATTGAGAAAATATAAAAATGTATTAAAAAGAACAAAATTTTCAGAAAAAATGGAAAACATGAATGAAAAGTAAATAGCTATGGGTTCTTACTACATTCAGGAGAAAGAGAATAATTTTTTCTATTTAAATACATAGTGAAACGTATCAACTCTATTTTGAATTATTTTTGTTTATTTTTATCTGAATTCTAAAAATGTACTTTATTTTGTTTAAACACGTTTTATTGATTTTGTGATTTACATGCAACTCTGTTTTAAACATTTGAAATTAACGGTTACTTATGTAAATAGTCTGTAAATAGTACCATAAACTACATCACTGATAATACTACATTTTTACACAACTCATACTAGATTAGAATCTCGCTTCTCAAATGTAGTACTTAAGCAAACCCAAATTTCAATAAAGTCACTCTGATTCCTTTAGCGAACCCTGAAGGCTTAAGGTTACTACCCACGCTTGCCCAAGTTGATGGAATAGATCATAAGCTGAAAGAAATTTCTAAATAAGGAAGGAGTAAAAAGTTAATCTTGTTGTTTCGGATGAAGCCATATCAGCTCCGCTCACGAGCTGCTAAATTATCGCCCAACGTGCAGCGAGCTGTTTCATTTGCGCCCAAAGTGGAGCCTGTTTCATCGACGCCCAACGTGAGGTCGGCTTTATTGGCAGGCCACGTGGACCGAGCTGCTTCAATAGGTAATATACACCAATAAATAGAGATTTCGGTGTAAAAGAAGGAACAACAAGAAAAAAGAAAATTTTGATGACATGAATTAAGAATAGTGTTGTATGAACGGGTGAACTACGTTGTTCGAGTGTTCGTCAGAACATGGTATAATTATGTGCCTTTTCATTTAATTTATCTCCCCAGTTCTTAAAGTGGCCAGTTATGTTATGATTTGCTCCTACTGCTTTATTTCTTCCTTCAAATCATGCACACGATAATTAAAAAAATATTTTTTGTAGCTTTATTTTTGTTCTTTCATAATTTTTATTTAAGTTTTTCACTGTTAAGCGGCTCATCAGGCAAATTTGGTTTTTCCAAAAATTTGAAAAAAAAATTTTGAGACAGATCCTCACCTAAAACGTCTGTATTTCGTCTCCAAAATGCATCAAACTCGACTAATTACCATTATACATTCCGTGGCAATATTTGGTTCAGCATGCATCGTTATCAATAGCAATGGCATTTTTGTAGTCGACTTTAATAATTCGAACACGTCTGTTCTCTTTAAATTCTTTTCAAAAACTGATTTCTTATTTTTTTAATATTTTTACAAATATGGTTATTTAAAACATAGCATGTCATTGTACAGAACATAGCATAGTAGTCTATTTCAATTAGAATACCTACAAATATTAGAAATACATAAACATGTTAATATGGCTAACAATTAAATGTAAATAACTAGTTGTTATATGAAAGAGTAAACACAATACGACAAACATAATTAAATACACCACTACAATTCGACCATTCTGACCTAGAGAGCTCCCGATCTCTTACTAACATTATTCTCGCAACGACTATTAAACTAAGGACGCATATTGCAAACAGTCCACACACCTTTATAAGGTGTCCGAGACAACTGAAATGATCATTGCATAATGTTTTTACGACTTTAAAAGGACCTCTCAATTTTGGTATGAGTTTTTTGGAAATGCCCCCTGAATACTAAATATTTTTTACCATTACATAATCGCCAACTTTATAAGCTGTTGGATCCTTTTTAGATTTATTATAATAATTCTCATTATAGCGTTGAATATCTTCTTGCTTTTCCTTTGTTTTTCTTCTTCGTAATTCGTGACCTATCCTTAAATCGTCATTCAAATTTTCATCGTCAAAATTACCTACACCTATCTCTTTCCAACACTGTGACACTATGTCATCATTATTTCCCCTCTGTTTGGTTCCAAACAACATCACACTTGGATGATCCTCAATTGACCGATGTATTGTGTTATTTAAAACATGCTCAACTTTTTCAACAACATTATCCCAATGTATACCTTCTTGAGGATTATTTTGCCAACATTGGACCTATTGACTTATTTATTATCTCAACTTGACCATTAGCTTATTTATTATCTCAACTTGACCATTAGCTGTTGCCACCAGAATATGTGAAACGTTATTATTGTCCAGGAAATATTTAAATTCGTTAGAAGTAAAGCACGCTCCCCTATCACATATAACACATCAGGGCCGACTGTACGCCCTAAAATAATCCTTCAAAGCTGCAACATCCTCTCTAGAACCAGTCGTTTTGGTTGGGTAGAGTCTCACAAACTTCGTAGAAGCATCGATTGGGCCAAGATGATCAACATGAATAACATAAAATATATTTATCGACTTCGGGATACTATGAAGACAACCTTCGCCTTTACCATGTTTTGACGAGAATGCTATACATTTAAAACAATTTTGAATATGTTCCGAAATCTTGAACGAAGATATGGAAACCAATAGCTTTTAGTTATTAGATTGACCATCTTATCTATTCCTATATGACCCATTTGGTCATGGTAGTTATATAAAATATGCTTCTCCATTGCTTCCGGTACATAAAATAATAATTTATCATTTCCAAATTTTCTATATAACACACCATTCCTCGATTCATACAAAGAGTTTTCTTTCGTTTTTAGCTGTTCCACAATTTTTTTGCAGTTTTTTAGCTCTATTTTAACAAATTAACAAGATGTCTTCAAACGAATTGGATCCCAACACCATTATGCTATTACTCCTACTTAGTGCATCTACATGTTGCATTCTTTTCCCGGATCTATACTCCAATAAATAATTATAATTATGTAATTCAAGAGCCCGTCCTTCGTGTTAAGTGCCATTTTTACAGAATCACAGTCTGTAACTATCTTAAATTGGTTTCCTTGCCAATAAACGCGGAAACGCTGCAATGCATAGATTATGGCAAGAGTTTCAAGCTCAAAATTATGATATCTTGATTCAACCTCTGTTGTTCTTTTGAGTAGTAAAACACTGGGTTAAACCTTTCATCATTTTTGCGTTGCACCAATACAGCTCCATAACCTATTGAACTAGCATCGCAATGCAGTTCTGTTTCATCCCTAGGATCGTATATTGCCAAAACGGGTGATTCCACCAATTTACGTTTTAATTATTCAAAAGTTTACGAAAACAAATGTTTTATCCTTTTTGGTAAGGTCGTACAATGGCCTTGCAATTACTGAGAAATCTTTAACGAAACGCCTAAAGTAAGAAATCTTCAACGAAACGCCTAAAGCCATGAAATCTTTGTACTCCATGCGAGCTTTGTGGTATTGGAAAATTTCGTACAGCAGATAAACCGGATCATCTTCTCTGATACCATTATCATCGATAATATATCCTAGATATTTGACTGAAGTTTGTAAAAATTCACTCTTATCTCCCCTAAGTTCCAATTTATTTCCCACCAATCTTTTAAAAACCTCTTTCAATATTCATCAATTGTTTTTGTGGCTATCATGATGTCATCTAAATATATTTTTAATTTATCATCCACTATCATATCTGCAAAAACCATTTTAACCCAAATGGCATTCTTAGAAACTCAAATTGCCCCATAGGTGTAACAAAAGATGTATACTTTACCGAATCTGGATTCACGTAGACATAAAAAATCCATTCTTTAAGTCGAGCTTCGTAAAAAAATATTACAAGGTCTATCAAGAAGATCATCTATAAGAGGAATTGGATAACTGTCCTTCATTGTTACTTTATTTAATGTGCGGAAATCTACACATATCCTCAAATCACCAGTCTTTTTTATAACTAGGACAACAGGAGAAGCAAACTCAAACTCACTTGGTCTTATATATGTTTTCGTTATATTATACTCATCCAACAGTTTACGCAATTCATTATTCTCCGTATATTAAAGTCTCCTTGGTCTATAACTGAACGGCTACAGGTCACTTAAATGTAATTTTATCTCGCTATACGTCTTTGGTTCAATTGGACGCTCAGCATATTTGTAACAATTATTAAATAGACTAACTGTTCTCTTTCCTTAAATCCAATACTCTTCCCGCTTTATAGTTCAATTACACTATCATATTCGACATCAATTGCCATAATCGATTCTAAAAACGATGCCTCATTTTCCTCCTTTATTTTATTTTTAACAGGTGATAACGTTAAGTTATTCCTTTTGAGGAAATCTCTTCCCAGAACACAATTAAATTTCATTGACCCATCGGACACCACCAATAACTCTATTGGCACAACCTGGCTATTAAAATAAACAAAACTATCGAATTTTCCATAAACATTTAACTGGGATCTATTTATTAAAAAAAATCCTATATTAGATTGCGACAGATTTTCGACGTCCAACCTACCTTTCACACACGACCTTCTTAAAAAACTGGCGGGACTTCCTGAATCAATTAAACATTCTAGCGCAAAGTTATGGTTTTTACGTTGTAATTAAAGCACTTGATAATGTTTCCGGAATTTCGCTGAAACACTCCTTTTACGTATGGTACCCGGAGTTTCCTCAAACTTACTCTTGAAAGAGCTTGTAGATCTAAATTTATCTAAATTCCTTGATAAAAATTCCTCTTTGGGTTCAATATGAACCAAATTCATTGGCAGAGTTGCATTTATTTTCGGATGCTTCAGAGAAACCATACTCGGGGTAATTTATATTCGTATTAGAAGCCCTCAAGGTGAAATCTATGTTCATTTGTTGGCCTCCAAGACAAGAGTGGCACTCAATAAAACTATTTCGTAGTGTGTGGAGCTGTATTAGCATCGGATCTCTTTAATCCTATATTGAATCTATTGTTGGATCGATTCGACCATGGTTAAGAAAAACTCCCACTACTTGGACCTTTTTTGTAGCTTTTTGCCGGATTCAACAAAATATACGAAATGGTCATTGGTTTCACGTCAGGTCTGAAGATAACCCGGCTGACTTATGAAGTCGTGGAAGATCGCCTTAAAGTAATTTTTTCCTTCATAGAGTGATACGAACATCTCTTAGATAGATTTTCTTCCCTTCATAAAGCGTTGCTGTCGTTAGCCTATATGTTTCAGTTCATACATAAAGCCCACCCCCCTTCACGGCCATATTGTTTCTCCACTAAAATTCCGAATTCCTCGGAAATCAGACTGGTAAAAATAATTTAGCCATATTGACGCAAAAGTTTTATTTGCCGGAGGAGTATATACATTTGTTGGATAAACGCCCAATGTCTAGCTCCCTGTTCCCGTTGAACCCTGTCTTAGACGATTTTGGTGTTATGCGTCTAAACGGGTATTTAATAAAATCCCCCACATTGTCCGAAACAGAAAAGCGCCCCATTATGTTGCTTTATGGTTCTCGGTTTGCACGTCTTCTGGTTGAATTTGCACATGCAAAATCTGTTCATGGTGGAAATCAGCTTATGTTGCGTATTATTCGAACAGAGCTTTGGATTATTAATCGTTGTAAGGTTTGTTCGCTAGACTGGAGTTCCATAACTAGAGTAGGCTTCGCCGGTCCTTTTGACATTAAGTCATTTACTGGACATGCTAGTAGTATCACTAAAGGATACTCTGCGTCTTTGTTTGTTTTTCTGTCGTAGCTGTACATTTAGAACATCTGATCTCTCATGCTACTCTTTGTTCTACTTTGGGGTAACAGGAACTTACTTGGCAATTCATAACAGCTGGAGCTCCCCACATGGGTGGCCTATGGGAGGCAGCTGTGAAATGTTAAGAAAAAAAAAACATTTTTATCGGAATGCCAAGTCTATGTCTTTTACATTCGAAGAATTTTATACTATTCTAACTCGCATCGAAGCATTTTTGAATTCTCGACCCTTATATCCGATATCAGATAATCCTGAGGAGTTAGTTGCTCTCACACCCGGTCATTTTCTTATTGACTCACCAATCCTTTCGCCCCCAGAACCTCTTTTTGATGAGCCGCCATTGAGCTTGGTAAATCAGTATAGGAAATTGAAGTCTTTAACGCATCAATTTTTTACATGTATCAATAAGCTCGTTTTCTGTAAGTCATTTCATATGGCGGTTTCTCATTTACTCTCCGAACATTTTCTTTTGTATAAAGTGGAAAGAAGAATATTTGTTCAGTTTGAATAGGCGATATAAGTGGAAATATTCACAAAGAAGAGGTCGATGATTTGGTAATAATTCGTCATAAGAAGTTGCCACCTACAGCTTGAAGAATGGAACGTATTTTTAAAACTCATCCCGGTGATGACGGCAAGGTTCGTGTAGATGTCCGAAGTGCTCAGGGTATTGTCAGGCGGCTAGTTAGTCGTGTTGCATAATAAGCATATTGTCTGCTCTTTATCTTTCATGTTGTTGTTTGTGTTAGAATTGTTCCCTGAGGTAGTCTTGTCGGATTTCGATGACGAGATGATGTCCGACTGGGAAGTAGAAGCAGAGAGGAGGGTCACCAGTGAGGAAATGGCGGCTCCAAGTGGGAATCCAGCAATGGATATTGCTCCCATCACCTCTGTCGCGAAGGTCGATGTTCCAGCACTAACCACCAAACCTATTAATCCTCTGCATCAGGTTACGAAAGCGGCTCTGATCGACGTATTAAAATGGCCGGTAACTAAAAAAGATGACATGAACCACGCGGATTTATTTTGTAATGTCTAGGTTTGACACAGCTCAAAGACAGTTTTATTAACAAATAATAGAAACATACATAAAGAATTCATTTTTATATACACATAGATAAGATGAACACTTGAAACATAACAAAAAGTTACATACAAATACATTTGTTCTTCGTACTTATAAGACTTGTATATAAAATGATCAAATAAGGGGACACCCCCCCCCTTCCGGGGTCAAAAAATTTTATTTAGTTTTTGGAATCTATATTGATTCAAGAATGTCCCTACAAAATGTCAAGTGAAAATCTCAAGAAATCTTGAATATATAGTCGATTTATTGTGTCAGCATCAAGTGACGGCAAGAGTGATTCTCAAACTTCAAACGCATTTTTCTCGAATCAGAATTTTTCGAATGGCGGGCACGTTAACTCAAAAACTAGTAACCCGATCGATTTCAAATTTTGGAACGTTTCTCTGTGAGTATATAGCTATCGTATAAACTACCATAAAGCCAATCGGTGAAGATCTTCCTTATTTGCGGTCAAAAATTTTATTTAGTTTTTGGAATCTATATTGATTCAAGAATGTCCCTACAAAATGTCAAGTGAAAATCTCAAGAAATCTTGAATATATAGTCGATTTATTGTGTCAGCATCAAGTGACGGCAAGAGTGATTCTCAAACTTCAAACGCATTTTTCTCGAATCAGAATTTTTCGAATGGCGGGCACGTTAACTCAAAAACTAGTAACCCGATCGATTTCAAATTTTGGAACGTTTCTCTGTGAGTATATAGCTATCGTATAAACTACGATAAAGCCAATCGGTGAAGATCTTCCTTATTTGCGGTCAAAAATTGGTGATTTTCCAAAAAAAAATTTGTTAATTGTTGTGCGAAGTCAATAATCCTACGAGGCAGACATGTACTCTTTCTAACACCGTTGGAATTTTCGGATTCCGATGTTCCAGTGAGGTGTTATCATGCTCGCCATCAAAAATAAGGACTTTTCTTTGAACACAAAAAACAAAAACAAACATTTTTTGTAAATTATTTATCTTCTTCAAATATATATGCGCAAAGTTACAAACCTTAACATGCATTGGTATTCATTCGCAAGCTCATTTAAAATCTTAAAAATAAAAAATCGAGAATGGGGGAGGTCCCCTTAAGTAAAACTTTTTTGTAACATATTCTTATGTATCGTTAGCAGCAAATCCTACTGTTTTATTTTTGATGAAAATAATCTTTCCACAACTGCAGATGAATGTGGAATATAAGTAGATATATATAAGTAGATATATCTTCGTTTAGTTCATTTTTGTAGGTATATTGTTTTTGACAGACTTAATAATGGTGTTTTTACACGATATGTATTTTACATATGTGCTGTCACTTATTTCATCCATATGTGATTCCTTATGTGTGTCCAAATTAGCAGCGTACACAAACATTTATTTTTTGTGTTCAAATTGGCACATGTATTTTAATATGACATAACCTATAAACCAAAAAAAAAAAAAACTCTTATTTTTTCTTAAATCAACATAATTTTTTTTATTAAACACTTACAAACGAATTAATAATTTGTAATTGTTGCCTTTTCATCCTTTTCTTTGACTTGCAATTGAAATATTTTCTTCCAACAATGTATTTCACTCAAACTGCTGATTTCCTTTTTCACATACGAAAATAGAGCGCGTCCTATTCGGAAAAATACATATGTAATTGCATTTTACACATTGGAATTTCCGTATGTTTCACATGACGAGTTCGAGTTGCATATGTAAATAAAGTGACAGCTCATATGTAAAATACATATCGTGTAAAAACATGTATTCATGTTGATTGTAAACCAAATAATCAATGGGTGGTTGATTGATATTACATTTTAAACACTGAAGCATACCAAATAGCGTGCGTAAAGTTTGCTAAAATTCTATTTACAAAGTATGGAATAGATTGCAGAATGGCATGTGTAAGGATTGATGTTAGTCGTTTTACTTATAGATGAAGATCCCAATTGTAAGAACAAAAATAGCAGTTTGTAAAAAGGGTTTGAAAATGCTGAAGGCATGGATATCTGTACCGAAATATTCCTGAAACTTTGATAAATCACCTCTCTCATATAACTTTTACAGAAATAACAATTAATATCTTTACTGAATTTATCAATCTGATCGGGACTACTGAATTTTGAAGTGGCATAGGACACTAAGTTTAAGCCATGGCAAAATCATCCAATCGTAATGACAGCGGGGGATGGTGATTTATTTCATATTGTTACGAATATAACTTTAGATTTAAGTTAATTTAGATGAATTCCGTTAATTTAAGAGATTGAATTGTAACGTAAATTTCTACTACGCAGTTTATTCGAATAACTTCACAACAACAACTACTGTATAGATTTTTCTACATCCTTCCATTTCCTCTTTCATTGTCTATTTTGTTGTTAACGTACAATTCTTGTTAAACGTCATCATTGATGATCGCTTAATTCCTCTTTCTTTGTTACTCCCTCGCCTGTATATGTGTTGTTGTTATTGTTCACTTAATGTAAGTTTGTGTGTGTTTGTTGCATTGGTAGATTGTTCGTAATCTAGGTGTTACCAGATCGTCTAGAAACTTCTGTAGCGACAGGCAAGGCTCATATAAATAGGGGAACTGGCAAGGCAGTTAGTTAGTTGTGAATCAGATCGCGAATTGAAACCGTCAAGTGAAGTAAAGTGCAAAGTAAAGTTGTGTCAATAAAATCATCGTAATACTCGTAATCAGAAAGAACTCACGTTTTATTTAGTACGAACTGTATTGGGAAATAAAACAACGTCTACACGGGATTAAGTAAAATCCAAGAACGTAACAATTGGTGTCGGAAGTGAGATTACGATAATACTACGATGAAGTTTAAGGATCTACGAGTGGAAGACTTGAAGAAGGAGCTCAATAAATTGGAATTGTCCTCTACTGGCAACAAGGCTGAGCTACAAAAACGTCTGTTGGATGAGTTCGAGCGCCGTGGTATGAACATCGATACATATGAGTTTGACAGTAAGGATGAAGTGGATTTATCGGAAATGGGCGAATCCAACGGTGGGGAAGTTTCGTCAGTAGCTGCCAGGGGTGACGATTTAAGAGAAATGCTGGCTAAAATGTTCGAAGAGAATTCCAGAAAGTTAGAAGAAAACACGAGACGAATGTTCGAAGAGAATGCCAGAAAGTTAGATGAAAATTCGAGAATAATGAACGAGAAACTCGAGAACATTACAGAAGTTATTGGAAGGAGAGTGGAAACCGTGGAGGTCCAAATTAAAGAGTTGGATAAGAAAGTGCAGTCGGTTGACGAGAAAATTCTTTCTGTGGATGAGAAATTTCTGGTCCACGACCACAGGGTTACGAATCTGGAGAAGAAAATGTCGGAACTGGAAATTAAGGGTGGTCCGGTGCGAGTTCCTGATAACACACTAAAAATCAAACCTCCTGTATTCAACGGCTCTATGTCATTCAATGTTTTCAAGTTACAGTTCGAGACAGTGGCTTCTAGAAATTCGTGGAACGACAGCGACAAAGCGGTTGCACTACTTCTGGCATTGAAGGGCAGTGCTGCTGATGTTATGCAGAGTATTCCTGTCGCTTCTAGAAACAACTATGAAGATGTTATTGCTGCACTGGAACGTAAGTACGGTGGCGAACATAAACAAAACATCTACCTTATGGAATTAAGGGGAAGAGTACAGAGGGCAAACGAGACGTTACAAGGCTTTGCAGCTGAGGTGGAACGTTTGGTGCTAATGACGTATCCAGGAGAGAATCACCCATTGGTGGACCGTATTAAAATCGAAACCTTTGTGAATGGCATACGTGACCCTGAGATTAAGTGTGCAACATATGCGTCACCAAAAGCGTCATTTGCCGAAACTGTGTCGTTTGCCCTTGCCCAAGAGACCGCAAGAATAATTGTTAAGCCCCAGACCCACAAGATTCGACAACTGGAGACCGAATGTTGCGAACCCAAATTTCTCGTTAACTTGATCAAGGACGCCATGAGGCAGGTAATAGAAGAAACAAAGTTAGTAGGGATGACTAAGCCCAGGATTATATGCTACAAGTGCGATAAAGCAGGTCATAATGCGCGCGAATGCAGAGCTAAGCGCAAACGATCCAGGTCATTGTCACCACCTCCAACGAAAGATGGTAGAAAAATGGCTCAACAGTCCACCAATGAGTCACCGTTAAACTAAATCGAGCCAGTCCACGCGGGCATGAACTGGCTCCCATCGACGATGGCGCCACAATCTCCATAGAAATAGAACAATAGAAAAGTCACAACCTAACAACAACTGGGTACATCAATGGTGACAAGCAAGTTCTGACGTTAGATACTGGCGCATCAAAGTCCATCATAAGATCAGATCTTGTAAAGGGAAAAATAACGCAACTTAATGGAGTCAGACTGGGCACAGCAACGGGGGACCCCGCGGCAGTACACGGCAAGATTATCCTGAGAGTAACTATTGCCAATAAATCGGAGAATTACGAGTTTATAGTTGCCGATATCGTAGACGAAGTGATAATAGGCGCAGATTTTATGATTGCCTTTGGTATCAATCTGGATATGAAAGAGCGTGTGATGACCTGGTCTATCGTCGAAATTCCGTTAAACGTGGGCTACGATGAAAGTAAGTAGAGATCGCCGAGAAAGATAAGGAGAAAACAGCGTTTGCCGTTAATGGGGGTCTCTGGCAGTTCAATGTCATGCCATTCGGACTCTCCAACGCCCCGGCTACATTTGAAAGGCTGATGAAGCGTGTGTTAAAAGGGCTGCAGTGGAAGTCGTGCCTCATATACCTGGATGACATCATAGTCATGGGACGCAACTTCGACGAACACATCAAGAACTTATGGGATGTTCTACAGCAGCTTTCGTCTTCAGGCCTCAAGTTAAACCCAAAGAAGTGCAGTCTCTTCCAACGAGAGGTGAAGTTCCTGGGCACCACGTGACGCCGGAGGGCATATCGACGAATAAGGAGAAAATTAAAGCCGTCAGAGATTGGACACAGCCCCGAAATCTCCATGAGCTGCGAAGCTTTCTGGGTCTCTGCACCTACTCCCGTCGATTTGTCCCAAATTTTGCCAACATCGCCGCCTGTCTACACCGCTTGACACAAAAAGCCAGAGGTTTCAGTGGGGCAACGACCAAGAAGAGGCATTCAGAAAGCTCAAAGACCTGCTATGCAGAGCCCTCATTTTGGCATACCCTATACCTGGCGGAAAGTTTGCTCTGGACACAGACGCAAATGCGTGCGGCATAGGTGGCGTCCTTTCCCAGGAAATCGACGGACAGGAAAAAGTCATCGGGTATGTGGGAAAATTATGGTCCATTACCATCAGTTCAAGTTTCCTTCCAAAAATGTTCGCTGGGATACAAATACGGTTTTTGCCCATCATATGGATTTTTTTTATTTTGTTCTGCGTCTCCCTTTAGTTTTCGGAGTTTTCGGTAAACCTTTCCAAATCACAAAACTGGTTTTAGCCATACCAAACGCCAATAGGTAAATGGGTCAGAGGGAGCATCGCTGACGCTCTATCCAGAGGACCTCGGTTCGAGCCCCGGTCAGGACAAAAGTTTTATGATCTTTTTTTAATTTTAATGATCGCGCTATTGTAGAGTTTGGAGAAACTAAGTGTATAAGTGTTAGTGGGAGTTTTGGAATATCGTATTGTTCCGTTAATTTTAAAATTGAGTAACGACTTCTCTCACGTACATATGTACGTTAGTGGTGAAAAATTCTTTTTGTTTAGTACCGTCGCTCAACTAACTTTTGATCATTGAAACTTTTGCTTGTTATCTAGTGAAACATTAAGCAAAACCAAACATCACCAAGTAAAGTGTTTTTTATAAGGAAAACTTATTAAATATTTAATTGATTTTTTTTTAAATTAAAAATCAGAAGAATAAAAAGTAATAGTGGTGAAAGAATTAAAGGTATTTTTTTAAAAGAAAATTACACTCAAACTTATATTTTTAAAACTAAAAGCCTTTATAAATTGTAATAGGAAATTGGAGAAAATTTCTTCTTTCAAAGAAAAAAATCAGCAGCCTAAGCAGCATTCTAAATTACACGGATTTTTGTTCAAAAATTTCGGTAAGCGCTCTTAGTGGTATGCTAATTTTCTTGTATTTGACGAATTTTTTTATCATTAGATTATTCCTTCATTACACCATTAGAAATATTAATGTGAAGGAGGGTTACATTTTTTTATTTTGGCGTATTAACCAGTGATCAGTGAAATCTAAATTATATCTTAGATATAAAAACCAAAGAATTGGAATAAATATTCTAAATTATTAAACTAGCGACACTGGATAATTCTATCAATTGCATAAAAATAGGCCACGGTGCGAGAAGACACGTGTTTACACCGACAGCACACAACATATCGTTTCCCCAACACTACCATCACGTAGCTAAAAATAGATCACCTGCAGTGTTCTGATTGGATTACTGGTTTATCAATAATTTTAACAATTGCACTCAGCCTAGTTGTTACCGAAAAAACCCAAACTTAAGCTTACGTCAGCAAGCAAGCTCCGTAGCCCAGATGGCAAGTGCGGTAGCATACATAGCCGTTTCAAATTATAAGATCACGGGTTCAAATCCCACGTCCGTCATCGAAACACAAAAATATTAAAAAAGATACCAAACTATAAAATTGTGATAAGTATTGTTATTTTGATAAATTGATAAGCACCCTAAACATATACAAACATTTCAAATTTCTAAATAATTAATTACAGCACAACACCATCAAATATCATCACCAATCCTACATACACAAACACACCATTATTCATCGAGGCCTCGAAGGATCATGTTAATGTGACACCTATAAAAAAAGGATACGTTGTAAAACAGAGTGAGTGAGTGTGTTTAAAATTGAAAGAAATTTAAATATTTGCATATGATAAAAGATACTCTAATAAGAAACCCAAAACCGATAAATTGTAATTTATAAACCAGGATAATTCCAGGATAGGAAGATTGGCCTCCCCAAAGGATCATTGTGTGTACAATCTAATTTAATTGTCCTAAACGCAAAATTTAGTTACTTCTCTTAATATTTTTTTGTGAGCAACATGTATCCTTTGGTTTCGCCAATCTTTTAATCCAGTAATTATAAAGCCCTATAAATTTGTACCTACAATATTCATACAGGGTTCAGAATACCCATAAAGAGCCTTTTCTCAAATAATTCTTAAATATTTGTCTCCCATGAATTGACGTTTTATGATAGTTAGAGAAGAAAACCATATATAAATAATGAATTTTGTAAGTTTACGTATCCATCATTTTACTGAATCGTTTTGAATCAATCACGAAATTTAGAAAATGTTCAATCTTATTAATTTAAATTATTATAACTCAATTTCGAAATTCTAAATAATTAATATTTAATTTTAGTTTATGTTTAAGTAAACATATATAATCCCTTGAAATGATAAAGTGAAATAATATTGTCCATTCAGTGACCTCAGATGAATATAAAATATAAAATAAATCTATAAGTAACAACATGGAAGGCTAAATTACGCATTATTTTCTTACTTGGTGAGGTAAATTAGGAAAAGAGGTTAGCTTTTGGGGTTCCAATTAAAATCCTGCCTTTGGAACCATGGTAGGGATGGGTATAGAGGCTCCAACTTCAACAACATCAGAAGTTTGGTTGTATCGCCATCTAGGATTGATCTGTTTTTATCCCCTTTTATCTCGACCTATAAGGGTACAGTTTAGGTCAGATCTCCAGTCCAACCAAATTATCATCGTAATCCATTTCGGGAGTCTATAATATGTTGTTGTTTATGTTACGGAAGATATATACATGAGCTCAATGAAGACACGACCCCCCCCTTTCCCGACTGTTTTGCTAGCAAAATCAATGGCTCCCACAGTCTGACTTGACTCAAATAAATTACCTGTTTCCCATCCGTATATCTTCTCTGTTCAAACTAGAAAATACAGCTCAATGCTCGTTTTTGGATATCCACTATCCTAAAGATATTTAAAAGTTTGGTTGTGAACATTACATAAATAGAATGGCGCCCAGCGTGGGGCCTTATACATTCGAATCCTTAAGAACTAAATTTTCATCCCGGTATTCTTCTAAAAATATACTTATACCACTTCATAAGACTCTTGACTCAATAATGAAATATTTTTTTTATATTGGTATTATACCTTAAGATTCAGAATATCTGGGAAAAAGCTATGGATATTCAGGTTTCATGATAGTTTCGTAAAATCCGACCAATAGTTTCTTAACCCATATTTTCGAATCTTGTGGAATCCATCCAATGACATCATAAGATGAATGTGCAGCGGCTGAGTTATCATTATCCTGATAGTTTTCTGGATTTACTTCATGTTGCTGTTTGCGACATAAAGTCCGAAAATTTTCAGTTCATTCTCAAAAGCTATTTGCATAATGGTTTGCCATGCATTATTCTCTGATGAACCATATTGACACTAGTGATTAGTTGTAGAGAAGAGCCCAAATAGTTCATAACCATCTGTCATATACATCAATGGATGGCAATGCTGGATGATTTACAAATATATGTGGGATAGTTTCTGTTAGAGATCGAATATAGCCCCAATCTTTATCTTATAAAATTTATTTTTCTTTCATATTAGTAGACTACATACACTTGTTGCTTTTGTTTAAATTGGTTTTGAATTCAGATTGTTGTAGCCTGAATAATTGTGAAGTTCTTCCGGAACTTCAGTTTTCTGATAGCGTCGGAAAAATTGACCGATAACCACTTTGACAATTATTTTTGCTCCATGATCTCAAAACACATGTTTTACAAAGCTCTTTGTTTATCTTCTAATTACCTTTCTGTAGTACTGAGTTATCGTCATTTACTAATTCCGTTTAGGAAAAACTTAAATTTTGCTTCATGCGAGAATTAGTCCGAATTGGTTTATTAGTAATTGTTTGATAATGCTGTTACTCAGAAAGGATTGTGAATAGAATATATACCTCATAGCCCAATTTTTTTTTGCTCTATCAATCCTACGATTTGCTTTTTATATTAATTGTTTAATATCTCCAATTTAACCTCACCTTACAAAGTAAGAAAAGTTTATCTCTTTATTTAATTTATACAAAAATAATTTCGGTGGTAACTGCCGCAACAAATCAATTGTTTTAATACATATTCATAAATATATATCATTTAATTTATTCTTCTATCTCCGCCTGGAGTACCTAAAATTCACATAATTCTTCTGTCATGGTTGTAGCACGAAGTCCTCACCCAAATCCTAACATGGATCCAGTTAATATAATGGAAGAAAGTTTAAAATGTGCATCTTGCAAGAATATAATGAATACTCAAGTCCAAGAATGTTGCATTTTGGAAACTTGCCAACACGTTTTCCACCGCATGTGCATTGAGGAAAAACTATCAAATTCTTCACAATGTCCTTTATGCCAACTTCCATGCGACCTATCTAACTTAAAAAAATATCCTTTTTTGAGTATAGACTCGACAGAAATGTTCACCCAAACGGGGACTATAAAGAAAGTTCGTTCAGCATATCGGGGAAAAAGTCGTGGTACTGTGGCAAATCGCCCCGTGACCCGAAATTTTAACAAAACTTTGTTTTCCGAAAGCCTTAATATTAGCCATGATCAGGATTATCCTCCAAACCATATCACCGAAACGACGGAGGATAACACAATTCAAACCTTGAATAATACCAGCAATAACCTTTTAAATTTGACTGATTCAGTACAAAACCCATCAGTACGAAATTTCCACAATCCAAATAAGAATTTAGCTACTGGTGGTCAAAAACAAAATGAGGTCGATTATTCCAAAATCAATGAGATGATCGAAAATAATATTAGGCACATTCTTAATAACTTTCATTAAACAACACAAAATCAAAACCAAGGTTTAAATATGCCAAATGTTATGGTTCCAAACCTAATGCCACAACCTAATATGAATTTCGAACATAGAAACGCACAAACTCCACCCTCAAATGTCGAAGAGTCTGAATCACCTATTCGCCCAGATCGGGTAACGTTTATCATCCAAAATTGGAACATACATTTTGATGGGTCCAGCCATGGACTTACCATAGATGAATTCTTATATCGGGTTAAAACCTTAACAAAAGAACATCTTAACAATAACTTCAATTACATTTGTAAAAACCTGCCGATTCTCCTAACTGGAAAGGCAAAGGAATGGTACTGGAGGTATCATAAGAGTGTGGAGGTAATAGAATGGTCTCAACTTTGTGGTGCTTTACGCTCACAGTTTAAGGATATGAGATCCAATTTCGATTTAATGGAGTCCATTAGAGGCAGAAAAATGAAAACAGGCGAATCCTTTGATGCCTTCTATGATTCCATTTCTTCATTAGCAGATAGGTTGAATAAACCCATTCCGGAAGAGGAGATGGTGGAAATTCTAGTTAGAAATTTGAGGCCCGAGATTCGTCATGAACTATTATATGTACCTATTTACACTTTAGGACACCTCAGGAAGTTAGTTCAAATGAGGGAACATTTGTTAAATGATGAAACTTTGAAAAATGCTTATAGGCAAAAACCATATTATACCAACAATAGTGGTCGCAGAGCGGTCGCAGAAATGAAAAGCGAAGATCCACAGGAGGATGAAACTTCATCTGACGCATGCGTAGATGCCATCCGAAAAGATCCTTCTACCACTAAATGCTGGAATTGTGACGATGTTGGTCACTATTGGGACGATTGTCTTCAAAACCGAACAGTATTTTGTTATGGGTGCGGGAGCAAAAACATATATAAACCGCAATGCGTAAAATGTTCTCGTCGAAAAATTTCACATCAATCAAAAAACTTCCTGAGCAAGAATCCACTTCAGAATCCTCCATATTTAAGAAGAATCTTGATGAAAAATCTCACTCTCCGACAGACAATAGATTAACTATTCTTAAACCAGATATACCAATTACCCTGCACCGACCACTTTTACACCCAATCCGGCCATACCATGAACGCTATGAAGAATATCTTGCAAAAAGGAAAAAAATATTTGAGGTATCAGAAATTTGTTTCACAAAACCCAAATTACCAAAAAGACCCACCCGCCGTCTACGCGGTTATTTTAAAAGCCGAAAATCTGCTTCAAAATATATAATTTCCTCGATCGTAAACAATCCATCTGATAAGCGTTTTTACGCAAAAGTAAGCTTTTTAAATTTTATAGAAAATGGTTTGCTTGATACCGGCGCCAACATTTCCTGTATTGGTTCGTATTTAGCCTTACAAGATTTGTCAATATTTCCCGAATTTATACCGGGAAAGACTGGGGTCAGAACCGCTGACGGCTCTGTACAAAGGACCTTAGGATCCTTGCAAGTTGATGTACATTTTCGTGGAGAAATCCACCAATTGAAATTGCTAATAGTTCCTACTATAACGCAGCGACTGATTTTAGGGCTGGATTTTTGGAAATTATTTTCGCTAGCACCAAATATTTTCGATAATTCCATTACTAATAATCCTCCTAATACTTCAGTAGTTTCTGCCTTAGATGACTCTTGTTCAATAAAGGAACCACCGAATTCCGACCAGAATGACTACAAATACCCTTTATCCAGCAGTCAACAACAGCAACTAAAAACTGTTGTGGAATTATTCCCCAGTTGTGTAAAACAAGGACTAGGTAGAACTACTTATTTAGAGCATCACATAGACATAGGTGACGCTAAGCCAGTGAAGCAAAGATTCTATCCGGTATCCCCAGCAGTGGAGGAGCTAATGTACAAGGAGATCGATAGAATGCATTCGCTTGGTGTCATAGAACCATCTGTATCGGCTTGGTCCTCACCTATGCGTCTAGTTGTGAAACCGAATAAGGTCCGCCTTTGCTTAGACGCCAGAAAATTAAATTTAGTAACCAAAAAGGATGCATATCCCTTGCCGAGTATTGAAGGTATTTTTGCCAGATTACCAAAGGCAAATATAATAACGAAACTTGATCTCAAAGACGCTTACTGGCAGATAGGCCTAACCCCAGAGTCTAAAGCACTCACCGCTTTTACAGTGCCCGGTAGGCCACTGTATCAGTTTGTAGTGATGCCTTTCGGGCTCTGTACAGCTCCCCAGACCATGTGCCGCCTAATTGATAGAATTATTCCGGCCGATTTACGATTTTGCGTCTTTGGATATCTTGACGATATCGTCATTGTATCGGAAGATTTTAATAGTCATTTGGCTGTACTTGTCCGCATAGATCAAGAGCTGCGCCAAGCTAACTTGACCCTGAATGTTGAAAAAAGCCAGTTTTGTGTAACTCAAACAAAATATCTTGGCTATGTTATAGGTAATGGGGGTATTCAAACCGATCCCGAGAAGGTTGAGTCTATAGTAAATTGGCCGACACCAAGAAGTATCCGGCAAGTACGGGAATTTTTAGGTCTTGCGGGATGGTATAGGAGGTTTATTGAAAATTTCTCCTCAATAACCTTTCCCATCTCCGAGACACTATCAACCAAACAAAAATTTAAATGGACTAGTGAGGCACAAAAATCTTTCGAAAACATTAAAACTTTATTAACAGCTGCTCCAGTCCTTTCAAACCCGGATTTTAAAAAGAAGTTTTATTTACATTGTGACGCTTCGGACTATGGAATAGGTGCCGTATTAGTTCAATTAGATGATGAGGGACACGAAAAGCCAATTGCTTTTATGTCGAAAAAGTTGAACACCTCCCAAAGGAATTACAGTGTAACCGAGAGAGAGTGTCTTGCGGCGATCGAGAGTATCAAAAAATTTAGGTGCTATCTCGAGTTGCAAGATTTTGAGGTAGTAACCGATCACTCTTCTCTGGTATGGCTGATAAAGCAACCTGATTTAACGGGCAGGCTAGCCCGTTGGGTTTTCAAACTACAGGGTTATAAATTTACAATTAGCCACCGCAAGGGAAAGGACCATGTGGTACCAGATGCCCTTTCCAGAATCCACATCGATGAGATTTCAGCGATTGATTACATTGACCCCGAAATAGACTTAAATTCGCCATTCTTTGAAGATGAGGATTATCAGCAGTTAAGGACTAAAATTAAAGAAAACTCCTCAAAATATCCAGACATTAAAATAGTAGACAACTTCGTTTATATTGGAACAGACCATTATAGTGGGAATCCTGATCAGGAAATCCTAGCTTGGAAGTTGTGGATCCCCGAAAAATTAAGGCCTTCTTTATTGGTTAGGTTCCATAATTCTCCCGTAGCTTCTCACGGTGGAATGGGGAAAACATTGGAACTCATCCGGCGACATTTCTTTTGGCCTGGAATGGTTAACGATGTGCGTGAATATATACGTAATTGTACTACATGCAAAACCACAAAATACCCCAATTTCGTCTTAAGACCCGAAATGGGTAAACCTATTCAGACTACGAGACCATTTCAGAGATTATATATAGACCTTTTAGGCCCATATCCTAGGTCCAAAAATGGTTATATTGGTATTTTGATAGTCCTAGACCATCTGACTAAGTATCATTGGTTGTATCCAATGAAAAAGTTTGCTTCAGGTCCCATACAACAATTTTTATTACAAAATATTTTTCACTCTTTTGGTGTCCCTGAACAAATTGTTAGTGATAATGGCTCCCAATTTAAGTCACATGAGTTCAACTCTTTTCTAACCAAGCTGGGAATAAAGCACATTTACACCGCACTGTATTCACCAATCAATAATTGCTAGCATACAAGCTTATTTGAAAAGTGATCAAAGATTGTGGGATGAAAATTTATCATACATTAGTTGTGCCCTACGAAATTCTTGGCATCAAACCATAAAGTGTTCACCCTATTTTGCAACCTTCGGGTTCAATATGATTACTCATGGGGACACGTATGCCCTATTGAAAAATATCAATCTACTAGATGAACCAAGTAGTGCCATTAGTCGCGAAGATCAACTTCAACTAGCTCGAAAAGAACTTAAAAACAATATAAAAGCAGCGTACGAAACCAATAGGGATCAATATAATTTACGAACTAGACCAATTTCATTCACTGAGGGTCAGATTATATTCCGAAGAAATTTTGCACAAAGCTGTTTCGAAAAGAAATTTAACTCCAAGCTTGCGCCTGTGTTTCTTCAAGCTAGAGTAAGAAAGAAAATAGGAACTGTATATTATGAATTAGAAGATCTGGAATTTAAATTCCTTGGAACCTACCATGCCAAAGACATGAGACCCTAATTTATCTACTAATTCCGATTAATGTCGTTATCCAATGATCGACATTTCTCGGTTTTGTGGGAAAATTATGGTCCATTACCATCAGTTCAAGTTTCCTTCCAAAAATGTTCGCTGGGATACAAATACGGTTTTTGCCCATCATATGGATTTTTTTTATTTTGTTCTGCGTCTCCCTTTAGTTTTCGGAGTTTTCGGTAAACCTTTCCAAATCACAAAACTGGTTTTAGCCATACCAAACGCCAATAGGTAAATGGGTCAGAGGGAGCATCGCTGACGCTCTATCCAGAGGACCTCGGTTCGAGCCCCGGTCAGGACAAAAGTTTTATGATCTTTTTTTTTAATTTTAATGATCGCGCTATTGTAGAGTTTGGAGAAACTAAGTGTATAAGTGTTAGTGGGAGTTTTGGAATATCGTATTGTTCCGTTAATTTAAAAATTGAGTAACGACTTCTCTCACGTACATATGTACGTTAGTGGTGAAAAATTCTTTTTGTTTAGTACCGTCGCTCAACTAACTTTTGATCATTGTATGAAGTTTCTTTTGCTTGTTAGACCCACACAACAGAACACCAAAGAAGATCTAGTGAAACATTAAGCAAAACCAAACATCACCAAGTAAAGTGTTTTTTATAAGGAAAACTTATTAAATATTTAATTGATTTTTTTTAAATTAAAAATCAGAAGAATAAAAAGTAATAGTGGTGAAAGAATTAAAGGTATTTTTTTTAAAGAAAATTACACTCAAACTTATATTTTTAAAACTAAAAGCCTTTATAAATTGTAATAGGAAATTGGAGAAAATTTCTTCTTTCAAAGAAAAAAATCAGCCGCCTAAGCAGCATTCTAAATTACACGGATTTTTGTTCAAAAATTGCGGTAAGCGCTCGTAGTGGTATGCTAATTTTCTTGTATTTGACGAATTTTTTTATCATTAGATTATTCCTTCATTACACCATTAGAAATATTAATGTGAAGGAGGGTAACATTTTTTTATTTTGGCGTATTAACCAGTGATCAGTGAAATCTAAATTATATCTTAGATATAAAAACCAAAGAATTGGAATAAATATTCTAAATTATTAAACTAGCGACACTGGATAATTCTATCAATTGCATAAAAATAGGCCACGGTGCGAGAAGACACGTGTTTACACCGACAGCACACAACATATCGTTTCCCCAACACTACCATCACGTAGCTAAAAATAGATCACCTGCAGTGTTCTGATTGGATTACTGGTTTACCAATAATTTTAACAATTGCACTCAGCCTAGTTGTTACCGAAAAAACCCAAACTTAAGCTAACGTCAGCAAGCAAGCTCCGTAGCCCAGATGGCAAGTGGGGGCGGTAGCATACATAGCCGTTTCAAATTATAAGATCACGGGTTCAAATCCCACGTCCGTCATCGAAACACAAAAATATTAAAAAAGATACCTCACTATAAAATTGTGATAAGTATTGTTATTTGATAAATTGATAAGCACCCTAAACATATGCAAACATTTCAAATTTCTAAATAATTAATTACAGAAACTAAATTGTAATTTATAAACCAGGATAATTCCAGGATAGGAAGATTTGGCCTCCCCAAAGGATCAGTGGGGGTACAATCTAATTTAATTGTTCTATCATTCTTCTTTAAGTAATTATAAAGCCCTATAAATTTGTCTCAATATTCATACAGGGTGAATTGACGTTTTATGATTTTATGAGTTAGAGAAGAAAACCATATATAAATAATGAATTTTGTAAGTTTACGTATCCATCATTTTACTGAATCGTTTTGAATCAATCATGAAATTTAGAAAATGTTCAATCTTATTAATTTAAATTATTATAACTCAATTTCGAAATTCTAAATAATTAATATTTAATTTTAGTTTATGTTTAAGTAAACATATATAATCCCTTGAAATGATAAAGTGAAATAATATTGTCCATTCAGTGACCTCAGATGAATATAAAATATAAAATAAATCTATAAGTAACAACATGGAAGGCTAAATTACACATTATGTTCTTACTTGGTGAGGTAAATTAGGAAAAGAGGTTAGCTTTTGGGGTTCCAATTAAAATCCTGCCTTTGGAACCATGGTAGGGATGGGTATAGAGGCTCCAACTTCAACAACATCAGAAGTTTGGTTGTATCGCCATCTAGGATTGATCTGTTTTTATCCCCTTTTATCTCGACCAACCAAATTATCATCGTAATCCATTTCGGGAGTCTATAATATTTTTTTGTTTATGTTACGGAAGATATATACATGAGCTCAATCAAGACACGACCCCCCCTTTCCCGACTGTTTTGCTAGCAAAATCAATGGCTCCCACAGTCTGACTTGACTCAAATAAATTACCTGTTTCCCATCCGTATATCTTCTCTGTTCAAACTAGAAAATACAGCTCAATGCTCGTTTTTGGATATTCACTATCCTAAAGATATTTAAAAGTTTGGTTGTGAACATTACAGGTACTACAGCCGGACATTGTCGAAGCCTGAGAGGAATTACTGTGTGACGAGGAGAGAGCTGCTTGCTGTCCTTGAGAGCGTTAAACACTACCACAAATACCTATATGGCCAGCATTTTCTACTGAGGACCGACCACGCTGCTCTCCAATGGTTGCTGCAGTTTAAGAATCCGGAAGGTCAACTAGCCCGTTGGGTTAAGAGACTCCAGAGTTATGACTTCAGAATCGAGCACAGAAAAGGCGGAAAACACTGTAATGCTGATGCCCTGTCTCGTCGCCCATGCAAGGTAGAATGCAGGCATTGCTCAAAGGCTGAGTGTAAAGAGAATATCGTTGATGTCCGACTATTGCAGTTTGAGTCGGGTGAAGATTGGTCGACGGAACAACGAGGGGATCCCATTCTGGGCAAAATAATTTCGGCCATAGAAACGGGCAAGCGACCTAGTCGCAAACAAATTACCTCCGAAAGCCCTCTTT
Organism: Musca vetustissima; assembly: GCF_032173495.1. Classification (NCBI taxonomy): domain Eukaryota; kingdom Metazoa; phylum Arthropoda; class Insecta; order Diptera; family Muscidae; genus Musca; species Musca vetustissima. The sequence continues at coordinate 38,000 of NW_026886521.1, read as the reverse complement.
TAAAATCCTATTGGGCCCAGTGGGACAGTCTACTTATAATTGATGGTTGTTTATATCGCAAATGGGAATGTGAGGACGGTAAATCTCACCGGAACTTGATCGTCGTCCCAGACTCCAAAATAAGAGATGTCTTGTCGGAGTTTCACGATGGGCCAAGTGGAGGACATCTTGGCATAGCAAATACCGCTGAAAAGGTAAAGCAGAGATTCTATTGGGTCGGCTGTCAAAAATCCATTGCCGACTGGATCGCCAATTGTGAAAGGTGCATCAGAGCTAAAGGTCCAACACGAAAGAGTCGAGGCTACATGCAGCAGTATAATTCAGGAGCCCCTTTTGAAAGAATCGCAATGGATGTAGCTGGACCGTTCCCAATAAGCGACTCTGGGAACCGGTATGTCTTAGTGGTCATGGATTACTTCAGCAAATGGCCAGAGGTTTATGCTATCCCAAATGAAGAAGCCAGGACAATTGTGGATGTGTTCAGCAAAAATTGGATTTGTCGCTATGGCGTTCCATCGGAGGTTCATTCCGATCAAGGTAGGAATTTTGAATCGGCGATCTTCAAGGAAATGTGTGACTCCTACGGAATCAAGAAAAGCAGAACGACGCCCCTACATCTACAGTCAGATGGCATGGTGGAAAGATTCAATCGCACCCTGGGAGAACATCTACGGAAAGTGGTGGACAGTGGCCAACGAGACTGGGATGAGCATATTCCAAAGTTTTTACTGGCTTATAGATCGGTCATTCATGATTCCACATCCCGGACCCCAGCCAAAGTTCTATTCGGAAATGAATTAAAGCTACCTGGCGATTTGATATTCGGTGCTACCCCAAACGACGATGTGAACCAAGATGAAGACAGTCAAAACTCTTTTAGTAAAGTCCACGATGCAGTTCGCCATCAAATAAAAATGGTTAGCAACCGCATGAAGGCAAGGTACGATCGAGCGGCAAATACCGATGGGTTTCAAGAAGGGCAACTGGTACTATTGTTCAATCCACAACGAAAAAAAGGACTATGCCCCAAATTGCAAACGCACTGGGAAGGGCCCTACAAGATTGTCACGAAAATAAATGACGTCGTTTATCGCATCCGCTACTTCTGTAGCGACAGGCAAGGCTCATATAAATAGGGGAACTGGCAAGGCAGTTAGTTAGTTGTGAATCAGATCGCGAATGGAAACCGTCAAGTAAAGTACAGTGCAAAGTAAAGTTGTGTCAATAAAATCATCGTAATACTCGTAATCAGAAAGAACCCGCGTTTTATTTAGTACGAACTGTATTGGGAAATAAAACAACGTCTACACGGGATTAAGTAAAATCCAAGAACGTAAGAATATTGTATGTATAAGCACTTATAATACTTTTAAGTGAGAATAATTTGATACAATTTTGAAAAAGTGCTAAATATGTCATTGGACTGCTATTGTATTTTTGACTTCCAAATAGTGCTAAAATTACTGTAATTGTACCAACTTTTGCATCCCTGCCACAGGGTGTGTATACCAACGGGCGGTTGTTGTTGGTTTTCTCATATTGATACATAATAGACTATGCTTCCTCTGGAATAATTGTAGTTTTAGGTGTACTTAACGAATATCATTAAGATCCCAACGATCCTCTGCTTTAACTTTTCTTTTATCGTTGAAGGTGTAAGCACCTCGGCCTCTGACGCCATGAAGTTAAGGTGTTGTTTGAAAAAAGACAATTGAATAAACCACAAACTTTTATTATAACAAATCAATAATTCTCTTGTGCTTTTATTTTATTTATATTTCTCCCTTATCGCTCTACATAACCGAACATCAAGAGACTCCATGTTTTGGCGAAGGTTTTGGTATATCATTGACATTAGATATTATGCCTATGTTTTTATAACCTTTACCACTTTACATTTAGAGTATATATATATATACATATATATATATATATATATATTTATATTGCGACGAAGCTGTGATGGTGGTAATGTAAAAATGGGTGAAAATGTGTTAAAGCCAACAAGTTTTTTCTGTGTTCTTTCCTGATTTTTGGTTTAACTACACAACCCACGCACATGTGATCAGTGACTAAGTTTGCAATGGACAATATGGTTCTCATGGACAATATGGTTCTATTGTATGATTTTTCGACATAATCAATGCATCCACCCATAACGGATGCTGACATTTTGAAGTCGTGTTTTCGGCGTTTTTTGAATTTATTCGTATAATCAGGACGCGCATCCAGATAATGGAATAAACTAAATATTGGATTGTAGAACTGATTTTGCTTTGTTAAATGTGTTCACCGTAGCTTCTTTGCAATTGGATTCCAAAGATTAAAATTTGGTGCGTAAATTTTTATAAAAAACTTATTTTTTGAGTCAAAATTTAAGAAAGACCATTCAAATTCCGTAGAATTCGCGTGATTTTAGTTTTTTTACGTGCCGAATCTAATGAGCCCCGCCATGTTCAATTCCGCCCAATAAAACGGCGGATATAGGTACCTTGAATGTAGGAATAACTACAAAAACGTATTGTGACAAATTCGCTTATTATCATATTAGCGAATCTGTGTGAAAATTGGTAAAAACTACATCGATACGCGAATAATATGCGTTTTTTATCCAAAATTGATTATGGCGGCACATCCGCGGTTCTTAAGCAATCCTTTTAAAATTGGTGTACTTTTGTGTATTTTCACTTGCGATAACCTAACAGTACCAATCAACTGCGATTGGAAGAATGTTTCGAAAGAAATTGTACTAAAAATGGTTATAAAATTCGGCAAATTTCACAAATGACACATCAAAAATATAAAACTCCATATAAGTAATAAAAATATTCGTATTCTGCAAATTTGTTTTTTTTTTCAAACGTGCAGAAGTAAGTACATTGGAGTTGATTTTATTTTCTTAAAAATGTAAGAGTTAAATGTTTTAAGTTGATTTGTTATGTACATAATACTTTTGGTCTGTTTCCCGCACTGCAAGAATCTACTACTTTTTACTACGATAACGAATTTTCCTTTATGATCTGGAAGAAAATAGTAAAATCTAGTAGATTCTTGCAGTACGGGAACAGACCACTTATAAACCAACATTTTTGGATTTGCTTTTTTACTTTTATTTTTGTGACGTAAAAAGTGTCAAAGTACAAACATGTACTCGCTTCTGCTCGTCACTGTGTCTACCAAACATAGGGTCAACATTTGGAAAATTGTTGCGAGAGGTAGTCATTACCCAGACTCCTAGAAACACCATCATGTCAAATAGTCTATACTGCCCATCGATTCCCTTTCATCGACGGCAGAATCGGTGGCAGGCATTTCAATTCGAGGACCACGTAATCCAGACCACTGTGGAAGTTCTGTAAAAGAAAACATAAAAAGTAAAAAATATATATATTTGTGATGACAGACAAACAAACAAAACACCAAAAAGTGTTTTTGTGAATTGCCACTAACAGCAAAACAACAAACCTCCAAGAAATTGAATAGATCCGTATAAATAATCAAACAGTACAGGTTTAATAGGTGTAATAGGTAGTGTCATCCCTGACATCAAAAAGTAACGAATTTAGATTAGCAGTTATGTGAGGAGTAGGGACAAAGTGCCTGTCAAGACAAAGGCAAATAGATTCACCATTGGTGAAAATCGGCCATGATTGTTATGGAAACTATAGCTAAATAAGCCGAATAGAAAAATTTGTGTGCATTTAATGCAAAACCATGAAAAGTAATTTTTAAAAGTAAGTGTGATAATCCTTATTTGAATGAATACTTAGTGATGTGCTGTGTATCTCGCCCCGTAGATAGTGTAAATCTGAGAAATCCGGCATACAAGCCCCTCAAAAGAGTAAATGGAGAATGCTATTTTACGACGAATTAACCAGTTTGGATAATAAAGGTTTGCGTCAAGGTAGGATTGTAATCGTAATAGCGTCAACATAGTATATCCACCGCGGCGATGTTGTATGAAAGTTCCCCATAATGTTGTAAAGCAACATAAACGTCCATCGCTAAACGCTTGGTATATAGTCGACTTACCATAAAAAAAAACAAGATGAAGTATTGACTTAACTGAACTCAATTTGGTAGAAGGTGATCGGCAATAATTGGTCAGCAGGATTAGACCGTAGCCTTGGCAAGTCCTAAGATTCTCTTAGTAGAGTAAATATTGGACGTTTTTTAAAATACTTGTTGTCTATTATGAATGAATTTAGTTTTTTTTTTTTTAATTATGTGATTAGTTTTTTATTTATAGTAATATTTTCAATAAGGTTCACAATAAAGGTAATTACTATGCATTGATTATAATGACGTCAGAAATGGAATGAGTTATAATTTCATTGGAAGGTAAAAGGATGTGATAGAGGAAGGAAAGTCGATAGGAGGAGTTAATGGGGTCCACAGGATATTGAAAAAGAAGTATGTGGACCAGGGAAGGGAGGGTGTGGGATATTATGTATGATGGTAGTAGGTAAATGTGACAGCCGTTACGATATCATAATATATGTAAGTCAGAGTGTCATATTCCTTAATACCATGAGGGCTGAATGTTGATAATGACAACAATCATTGTGTTAAGTTCGGCCGGGCCGAACTTTGGATACCCTCCACCATAGAAATACTGACAAATTTTTGAAATGAAAACATAGGGAACATACATATAATACATATAATTCGGTTGAAAAACTGGCTCAAGAACCCCAAAATACCGAAAATTGGGGGTACCCTTATATGAGGGCTACCCGAAAAAATGGACCTATATTTATAATTTTTGTGGAGAGATTTGATACCCAATAAGAATTCAAAGTACTAAATTTCAGCCAATTCGGTGAAAAAATACGGTCAAAACCCCCCAAAAACTGAGAGGTAACGTCATATGGGGGCTACCAGAAAAAGTGGACCTATATTTATAATTTTTTTTAGTGGAGAAATGTGGTATTCAAAAAGAACCCATTTTACCAAATTTCAGCGAATTCGGTTGAAAAACGCGCTCAAGAACCCCGAAATACTGAACATTTGGGGGTACCCTTATATGGGAGCTATGCCTAAACGTGGACCGATATAGCCCATCATCGAACTTGACCTGCCTGCAGAATGCAAAATTTTGGCGTTCTATCTCAATTCGTTTAGACGCTAGAGTGATTACAACAGACAGACGGACATGCTTAGATCGTTATAGAATTTTACACTGATCAAGAATATATATATTTTATAGGGTCGGAAATGATTATTTCGATGTGTTGCAAACGGAAAAACAAAACTAATACACCCTCCATACTATGGTGGAGGGTATAAAAAAAATAAGAATGAATATAATTTTATTTGCAATTACAAAAGTTAGGTATTTTGGCCACTTTTTGTGAAAAAATTATACAGCTTGTGATAAAATTTTAATTAATTTACACAACGAACATGATTTTCCCATAATATTTGGAGATCTCCTTGTAAAATGTTAGTATGAAATTTTTTTCTTTAAAAAAATTATACCTGTATCCATCTATAATTCATACTTTTAGGAAATTTTAGCAAAAATATTCAAAATTTGGTGATTTGCACACAATCAACATAATTATTACCTGCTTATTCATGAAAAGAAGTGTACAAATTACGCGTATATGAAAAAAGTAGTTTTATGATTTTGGATAAATATTACAAAACCTCATACAGGTACCACATGAAAGGCGAATTTCATATATCCATTATTGGAATATTCTTCTTTTTTATGATTTTTGTACAGGTAGTCTTATGCAATACATTTTTCCGATCAGCGCAATCGATTATCAGCCAAAATGCAATCCAATGGAATTTTCACTTATAAATATAAACAAATACAAATTTAAAAATGTATTATATTTATTAAATCTATTGAAAAACAATAAAAATATAAACTTTATTCATACAAAAAATAAAAGATAAATACATCTTTTTGTTTTCCGACAAATGGAACACTACGATTTTAAGTGTTCCGCCAAGTGGATCACTACGATATTTAGTGTTCCGCCAAATTGAACACTACGATTTTTAGTGTTCCGGCAAGTGGAACACTACGATTTTTTGTGTTCTGACGCGGTACGCTGCGATTTTTTAGTGCTCCGACAGCGGTACACTACGAATTTCGTTGTGCTCCGGAACAGTACCACTAAAATATTTTTAATGTTTGTGTACCGGAACACTAACGCTAAAATTTTTTTAGTGTTTGTGTTCCTGGTACGGTACACTACGATAGTGTACCGTTTTTTTAGGAACACTGTTTTTAAGACATCACTTTGAAATAGATTTTTATTTAAATAATAATATATGAATGTAATTTATATAGCCTATCTACCCTGATAATGCATTTGATAACTTCCAATAACGATAAATTAAGATTCTTAATATCTAAAATAAGAAAAGTGACAGTATATAAATAATTTAGAACTAAGTATGCAAAGACAGGTATTATTCGAACATTATTTCAAACCCCCACAACAACAACATGGTTTTTTACAGTGCTTATGTTCAAATATAAATGTATTGTATTCAAATTTATCAGAAATGCATTTTTGTATTAAAAATATATACAAAAATATTCGAAAATTAAATAATTCTGATTAAAAATTATTAAAACATAAAATGACTTAAAAACTAAAATTTATATGGTGAACAATACAGCTAATTCCGTAATCTTATTAGCACATTTGAAATTTTTGAGAAATCGAAGCCAAAAGTTAAAAATTCCGTTTTTTAATGGAGTTTACTGGATATGTTCAAAGGTGCCTCACCTGTGTTATTTTACGGAAATTCATAATAACTTTTTTGTAGAAAATATATACGAAAGAAAATACATTAACGAAAGAAAACTATCACTGAATTCTTCCTGCGCCCTTACAACCAAAAGAATAAAACTTTACAATGACACTGCGAAAACATGCACAATTGTCGACAACTGAAGAAGCTAGCCAAAGTGGTTTACGCAGATAGAGAACAAGATTGCCATATACAAAAACGTAGTCGCGGGTCGGAAAGATTTTAAACCAAGATTTTATGAGCGCTGTTCAAAGGTGCCCCCCTCACCCCTATATATATAATAAGCAGTATAGAGAAATTTTCAATAGATCCCGCTCAGCAAATAAATGGAATTGGCCAATAAATTTTGGCAACAGCTTCTGAACTTTCCAGCGAAAAAGCAAAAAAGAATAAAATGCCCGAAAAAGGGTAGTACTGCTGAGGGTACCTATCGCATACCAGTATAAATATTCCATGCCAGGAAAACAATGCTAATCCGAACCAAAGGGATCCGACCAAAGGGACCGACCGCTTTGTGAGAATAGTGATCTGGAAGAAAGAATGAAAAGATTCATAAATGCAGAAGTCGATACAATTAGGTAGACATTAGATACCGTGTCCAGTCGCTAACGGAAAGTGTCATTCCTCCAAATTCCCACAATGATCATCAGCCATCTGCAAGCCCGAATCTTTCCATAAATATCCCCTCAAGTGATCATCGATATCTTCGAATTGGAATTACTCACAGTCAACATGTATTGACGGAAGAGCAAAGTGCTTAAATCTATTGGTTATAAAAGAATTCGATACGTGTAGGACGCACTGAGCCAAATTGCTTGAGGGTGCTGAGCCTGGCAGGCTGTCCAGCAAATAACGTACAATGAAATTGTAATGGCCATTTAAAACCAATACTACTACCTTAACGTTTTCTACATTTCACCAGTTATTATCACTATGGTCGTGGACTAGATGATTTATTTTCCTGCGAAATAATTATTAATTCATATTATGACAACTATAACTAATTTGTCCATATATGATTAAACACCCACAAACGTGTATACATATTATAAAAAGTTTTCGACAGACCATCACTGTTTAAATAAAAAAACACAATACCACTATACAGAGAATTGTAAATACTGTTTAATAAACATTTTATTAGGGAATCAAACGATTATAATAAAATAAGTAATTAATATATTAAAACTAAACAGCATGTCATTATATTTTTCTGTTTCTCATTTACCACTGCCCCAAATATTTTCTTAAAACTCCGCAAGCTCACTTTCCAATAATCTTGTTATACGTTTTCGGTGGAACAAATTCGTAGCACACACACTCTTCTATAAACATTTCTCTTTGATTTCTCAATTTATATTCCGAACTACTTTTGTAAAACCATATTTTTTAGGAACTGATATGAATGGATTTACTTTATTTATTTCATTCATATTTTGCCTTTGTTTTGCTCGTACTATCATTTATGGAGTGGAACTGTAAGTACTGTACAATACAATAATATTAATTGCGTCAGATCACAAAAACAAACAAAACAAACAAACCGTCTGGTACAAAGTACCCGGTTTTGACATTTTTTCTTTGTCTGTCTTTTTCAAGAACAATGCGTGTTTCGTAGAAAGTTATAGAATTTCATTTCTTCCTTTTCGTTATAACTTTTGAAGAGTCAAGTTGTCTAAAACTTATAAGAAATAAATTAACATATCTATTTTTTATAAAAGCTTCTCAAGCGGTAAGGAAAATTATATTTGTGTATAACAGGTAAAATAATATGAAAATTTCTTAGGGTTTTAAACGAGCGACAAAAATAATGAAATATCCAGAAGAATAAACTGACGAAAAAAACTTAATTGTTTGCTTATCAAGTTATGGAAATCGCCTACCCAAAGGGTAGAATTGATTCCATCCTTAGATAATTAATTGCTGCGTAAGCTGTTTGTTCCACATCCTATTGTTGCAAGAGTCTGGTTGAAGGATTTGATATTCATAATCATGGATGCTCGATTTTTATTTAACAAAACCCTGTAACCCAGAATACCCGTGCATTTGTAGCAATCTAGTACTTCGCCCAGAATTTTCCAGCAATCGTGAGAGATTTTTAAATAACAGAAGTGTTTCAGCTGAGTGACCAAAAGTGAGAAATTTTAACTAAATATTCGGCTTTCACATTATTCCAAGCTCGGAGATCGAAACCCCAATTCCTGTAACTAAGGTCTATTCAATATATTGAATACATGGTACAAATTATTAACTCGACTGAGATCCGAAATATCAACACCATACTAAGTAAATTGCCATCTAAATCTGCACCAACAACATCCTATAAACCTCAGAAAGTCTGCAGAATCCACAAATTGGATATACAAAAAAATTATTATTATAAATGAATTTCCCGTGACATAAGCTCAAGTATAGATTTTATTTTATTAATTTTTCATTTTATATTACAATAAGCATTAGTTATAAGAAATTGTCTACAGTCAGTGCAAGAAGGACGAATTTGTATAAATAATGAACTAACTACAACTAGCAGCATAAACCAGCGAACCTGCAGAAGATCTTCCACATGGCGGCGTTATGGTGGTAATTCTGTTTTTAACCCTAAAACCGACATTATTTTTATAATACAACAAAAACACTTGCACTGATATATCATTCTCAGAGATACCAACAAGTACTCTCAGAGATTAATGTAGATATTTCAATTATTGCATTTCTATCTCCTTTTATCTTTCTATTTCATTTTGCTGAATGCCAATAATTATTCATACACTCTTTGATTACTTGTTGTTGTTTCTCCATATGATGTTTATATTATAAATATGTTTAGTGAATATTCCATTTTATTTAGAACACAACTATGATTTGCTCTAAGCACTACATACCGGTCTTTATAATATTTTTGTTTCACAAATAATTCATTTACAAGCATATATTTCGTTCGTAAATATATTAATGTGTTAGTTATAAAGTTGATATTTGTTTACATTTAAATTGTTAGTTCTATTTTTCTCATTTCTTTTCTATTATGCATTGAATAAAACCGTTTATAATGAATTGGTAAAGTAAAAATATGGTATTTTCCTAGGCGATTAGGGATGTAAAGTATAGAGTGTGGGGGTTCCATTAAATATGTTTGCCTATAAAACATTGGTAGGAGTGGGTAGTGAGGCAGTTCCTTCAAAACATCAGAAGGAACCTTATTAGAATATTTAGAAATGCTGACCGACATTCACACACATATATATATATATATGGTTTGCTCTTGTTTTATATTCCATAGAAAAAATAATTTGTTAAATTTTATATCATTAAATAAAAAGGGAGTCTTATATTAATTTGTGTATTGAGGGAATTTGTGACAGTGGAAAAGGACACGAACCCCCCACCCGACTGTAGCTGGCAGTTTCATAGGCTCCCGCAGTCCTAACTCTACTGTAAAACTACCTAAACTACAAATGTCATCAAAAGCATTTAGACTTTTATCCAGTACCTCTTACAAATTTGGCGCCCAGAACGTAGGGCCCGATGAAGGTCAGTGCACCTGATTTAGGCTCTTCATTTCAGTCAAAATGTAAAGACTTTCGCTCGAGAAAGGATTTTTAGAATATTTGATAAAATTCGAGTGGAGCTTTAGTTACTTGTGTTTACACAGAGTACACTAACCCTCTTATATTTATTAAAACTTTCTATTAATCTTTAATCTGGTGGATTTCTGTGCGTTCTATACAAGTTTTTTGTTCTGGTTGTGTATCATATAATCTAATGTAATCTATAATAAAAGGAATTCATTTAATCTGCTGACTGCGATTAGTGACCATTATTAATACGATTAAAAATATTCTATCTTGGTTAAAGGTAGTTGGAAGTGTAATAATAAAACAAAAAATTCTTGTACACTAGCCCAGTTTCAAATAGCATTATATTTGCATTTTCTAAAATTCTGCACTCATTTTTACTCCTCAAAAACCGCTTTAAGGATACACCTTCTCAAGAAGCTATTATATACATAAAACTTTTTGTAGTGATACATTTAAATACATCTTCTAAATTTTACTAAAATTAGCTTCATTAACAAATTCAAACATTTTCGAATATGACTTCTGAGAGCACAACTCCTCCACCGCCAGCTCCGGCAGACAACATATCCATAGATTTCTCTAATAATAGCTTTACTATTTGTCATTGTTTCGGTATGAAGTGGTTGTTTGAGATTGTGGAACTTGTACCGATGGATTGTGCAATAAAAAAAAGACAATTACTGAGAGCCGAAAGAATCAACGAAACATAATTTGTGGTAAATGTTGGTTTTGTAACTTGGAGACCACGTTTGACATACAAACCACAATGAAGAAAAGAAACGAATAAATCTCTAATTTGATTTGAATATGAACAACCTTTATTTCTTGAGATATAGTTCTGGTTTCTTTGAATGTTGGAAAAAGAAGAAACTTATTCTAAAAAGGAAATAGATTTTTCAATATGGCTTAGCAGAGCGAATGGTAAAAGAAGAATATTCAAGGAATGCATCTTGGTTACTTTTCTATTAGAAATAAATTGGAGATTTTCATATGATGAATATTTATAGTAGAGAAAAGATAGGGGTTTACGTTTTGACGTAAACATTACCGCCCCCTCTTGCAGTACTTACTGCAAGAAATCGCGGATTGTATTTGGCACATAATGAAAATCTTTGTTTCACAATTCATAAATTCTTAATTTAAAGTTAAATTAATATGCTATACTTAACATAATTTTTTTTTTTTAAGTAAATAATACAATTCAGTGTAATGGAATTCAGTTACAGTATTTCTAGTGGTGGAATATACAGATAGGTTTTTAATTAGAGTACAATCCATATAAAACTATTCCAAAAATCGTACTTTGTGCTGTTGGGAGACCATTTCTGACGTACACCCCGTCTCGGACTATCCTTGAGTAAACATCAACCCCCAGGATAATTTCGACCGACGATGATTCGTAAAAGCTTTTGTCTGCCAGAATAAAGTTTGAGAAGTGAGTCTTGATAGAATCTGGAAGTGATTTCTTTGGCGTTATGGCATTAATACGGTGGTTAACCCTTAGAGTCACATCTACTTTGTTTACTGTATCAATAGCGGATCGTAATGTCAGAGTGCAGATTGTTTCGCCTTCTACACCCACGCACGCCAAACCCCACTTCTCTGCGCATTTTTTTGATATACAACTCATACGTGATGCGGAGTCCAATAGGCATCTTGCAGATTGCTCTCCATCTATTGTATCAATCTTCACAAGTACTGTTGGTAACAATGTTGCCACATTTTGCTTCAGAATGGCCGTGAGTGAAGTAGGTGTTGCCAAAGTTGTTGTACGTGATTCGCGACGTGTATGGGGTATCACCGATTTGCGTGTTGGTGCTGTTGAAGTGTTCGAGGTTTGTCGGAGTCTTCAGTGTGAGTGTAGTAGCGAATGATGATGTTCGCCACAGTATCCACATCCAGTTTTAGTAAAGCATGACCCCTGAGAATGGCTATGTGCTAAGCAGTTAGTACAGTATCCAAACTTTTTGACTATGCCTAATCTTTCAATTGTGTTGGCATCACGAAAGCGGAGACAAGACTTCAAACCATGTGACCCCCTACATAGACGACATGTATATTTATATGAAGATGTAATCGAACTGTGTCTTTTCCTGGAATTCATTTTGTTTCTGTAAGGAAGTAAACGGATCATTATAAGGATAGTTGGGAAGATAGGTAAGGTTACTGATAGGAATAAAAGACATATTAGTAGAGGCAAATATTAAGGAGTGTTATCAGCAATTAATACCAATTTTGTTATTGGCCTAGTAACGATGCCTTTTTGTGTGAGAACGTCTGCCCCGCGAACTCTTTTGTCTGGTCCAGGATATACTTTTTGTATTCTGCCCATTCGCCAACAATTTGGTGAGAGGTTTTCGTCCCGAATAACCACAAGCATATCATTATCAACATTTCTCTCGGGTTTCTTCCATTTGTGGCGCTTTTGGAGCTCCTTCAAATATTCATTCTTCCATCGGGCACAAAAATGCTGGTGGATACATTTCAACCGTTGCCAGCGATTTTGGATTGATGTTGGAGTTTCACGAATCTCAGGATCTAACGGAGTCAGTAATGCTGTACCAATCAGAAAATGTCCAGGAGTGAGAGCATTGAGGTCATTTGGACACTGTGACATTGGAGATATTGGCCTGGAATTCAAACAAGCTTCAATTTTGGATAGTAATGTCTGGAATTCTTCAAAGGTAAACTTAAGATTACCAGCAGTTCTTTTGAAATGGTGTTTGAAGCTTTTCACCCCCGCCTCCCACAAGCCACCCATATGTGGTGCACCAGGAGGTATGAAGCTCCAGGATATATTCTGGTGGGAATAGCTATGGATGAGAGCATGATGGGACGTTTGAATAAACTCTTTCGCTAGGATTCGTGATGCCCCTACAAAAGTGGTTCCATTGTCTGAGTGAAGGTGGAGTGGACAGCCACGTCGTGAAACAAAACGGCTGAAAGCTGCATGGAACGCTGGTGTCGATAGGTCTGACGTAGCTTCGAGATGGATTGCTTTTGTGGAGAAGCAAACGAATACGCAGACGTAACCCTTTGTTATTTTGTAGCCTCGGCCTGCATAACTCTTCAAGTCGAAAGGACCAGCAAAGTCGAGTCCAGTATGGGAAAATGGCCTGGAGTATTCACATCTCTCTGGGGGCAATGCTGCCATTAGTTGTCTCTGACATCGACGCCTGTAAAGGATACATGGCTTGCACGTTCGAATAATTTTCTTTATCAAATTTTGGACCTTTGGAATCCAATATTGGGTACGCACCAGTTGATTGCCACCATGGAGAGTTATTCGATGGATGAAGTCGATGAGAAGCCAAGCATATCTGCATTTGTAAGGGACGAGAATTGGATGCTTCTCGCTATGGGACAGATTTGGAGAAAATTCTAACCTGCCACAAAGGCGCATTACACCAGAAGAATCCATGAATGGGTTCAAATTTAAGATCGGACTTGATGATGAAATAGATTTTTTTGTGGATAAAGCTAGGTACTCTGTTGGATAAGCAAATTTCTGTATGGTAGATATTAATTTGTTTCTTGCAAATATCATCTCATTGGGAGTGACAGTGCGATCTCTTTTCTGGTAACTTGAACGAAATTTCGGGTGTGTTGCAAAATAAAAACGATAAACATACGCAATCGCTCGCATGGCTTTAGAAAAACATGAAAAATTATTTAATAAGTCATCAAAAGACGCAAAGTAAGAAAAATGAACTTTGACGGGTTTCATTTCTAATTTATTTTCGAAATCAGTATACTGAGTCGGCGTGGGCCAACATTCCATAGGTTCACATAGCCACGTTGGTCCTCTCCACCATAGACGATTGTCCTTCAAATCACGAGGGTAGACACCCCTACTGACCAAATCCGCAGGATTATCCTTCGAGTCCACGTGGCACCACTGAGAAGTATCCGTAACCTGAATTATCTTAGAGACTCTGTTAGCTACAAAGGTATTCCAGCAACAGGGTTGTTTTGCGAGCCATGAAAGGACTATTGCGGAATCAGTCCAGCAAAATATCGGAGAATTCTGAATGTCAAATTGTGTAAGAACATTGTCTATAAGGTCTGTTAACAGCACAGCGCCACATAGCTCCAATCTTGGAATTGAAAGAGTTTTTATTGGGGCTACTTTTGATTTAGATGTGATTAGGAATGTGGAAATATCGTTTGGATACACAACACGTATATAGACGACGGCGCCATACGCTTTTTCCGAGGCGTCAGAAAACCCATGGAATTGTATTTCTGCATCGGGAGCGAATTTTATCCATCTTGGAATTCTGATCTGATTTATCGTAGGATAATGCTCCTGAAACGTTTTCCATAAAAGCAGAGAATCATTAGAAATCATAGAATCCCATTCAGTCCGTTCCATCCATATACGTTGCATAATGATCTTTGCTAGTATAATAATGGGAGCTAACCAGCCTGCCGGGTCAAATAGTTTGGATATATAGGAGAGTACAACTCGCTTGGTATACAGAGAATCTTCAGGAAATTTTGCGACTTGGAAGTAGAATTCATCCGACAGAGCATTCCACCGGACACCGAGTGTCTTTGCGGAGCTACGGTCATCGAAATCAAGAAAGTCAGAATACAGTAAATCTTCAGGGGAAATATCCTTCAATATCTGCTTGGAGTTTGAAGTCCATTTCCTCATGACAAAACCAGCTGATTCTAAAGCTCGAACTAACTCGATTCTAGCTTGAATAGCAGAATTGATGCTGTGTGCGCCAACTAGGGCATCGTCCACGTACATGGATGTTTCTAAAATCTTGGAAGCGAGAGGAAATTGAAACTTGATGTGCTTGGCTAATTGAAGCATTGTCCGAATAGCGAGGTAAGGGGCACAGTTTACCCCAAAGGTTACGGTTTGAAGCTCAAAATCCTGAATTGGGTCTTCTGGACTTTTGCGATATAGTATTCGCTGAAAATGGGAATGACGCGGATTAACTCGGATTTGGCGGTACATTTTTTGAATGTCGCCATTAAAAACGAACCTATAGAATCGCCAGTTTAGAATCAGAAGCGTTAAATCTTTCTGCAAGACTGGACCAGCATAAAGCATATCATTTAGACTTAAACCGTTAGAGGAGGGAGATGAAGCATTAAACACCACACGGAACTTAGTCGTTGTGCTCTCAGGCTTTATTACCGCATCATGTGGTAGGTAATAGCACGGTGTTTTATGGGAATAGTTGGAAGTTTGAAGTGGAACCATATGTTTTAACGTCAAATACTCTTGGATATTGTCATCATATTCTTTTTTAAATTGTGGATTGCGAAGAAGACGATTTTCATTACGGAGGAATTGCGCCATTGCACTACTTCTGGACTGTCCTATGTTGATAATCTCTGGAAAGTCTTCCTTAAACGGAAGGGATACAACGTATCTTCCTTCTTCATCTCTAATGGTAGACCTTTTATATAATTCTTCACAGAATTTATCTGATTGGGATATAATTTGTTTCTGAGGAATATTCTCCACCTCCCAAAACCGTGAAATCTCCTTGTCGAGAGAGATTTCGCAAAAGTAAGAAACTAACGTGGATTGTGATCTGGGGATAGTGACTGGAACTGGGCCAGTCAATATCCATCCAAATACTGTCTCTTGAGCCATAATTGATCCACATATCTGATTTTGGCAACCAGAAAGCATAATGAAAGGGAGAACGTCTGCCCCCAAAAGTATATCAATTTTGCAACTCTCATAAAAACGCGGATCAGCGAATTCGAGTTGCGGAAGAGCAGAGATTATATGGGAATCGATTGTTTTGGATGGAAGATTATTGGAAAGATGTGGGACAATTAAAGCGGAAACGTTTAGTTCGAAGTTCTCGTCAGAATGTGATGTCAAAGTAAACTGACATTATCTGTGAACATCAGCTGAAACAGTGTTGTTAAGGCCACATATCGGTACGTTTTGTGGGGAGTTTCAATAAGTTCACCAGTTTATCTGAAATGAATGTTCCCTCAGATCCAGAATCTATTAAAGCTCTTGCTTTGTAAGCAACATCCAAATGTATAATTTTAACAAGAGCGGTTCCCAACAAAACACTTTTGGAATTTGTCGCAAAACAGCTTTGTACCATACCATCAGTAGGTGTAGTGGACTGTAAGATATTGTATGCTTTTGGAGTGAATGAAACTGGCATGGAAGTTGCATTGCGATTTTGAGAACAGCTGGCAGATGGGTTCGAAGAAGCAGATGCTTTCGTTACATCACCATCTTTATGCAAGAGAGTGTTATGTCGTTTATGACATTTAAAACAGGAATTCTTGCTTTTGCAGCTTTGCAGAAAATGACCACTGGAGAAACAGTTCAAACATAAATTACTATTTTTTATTTCCGCTAATCGCTGTTCGTAATTCATGTTAAGGAATTTAGGACATTTCCTAATAACGTGGACTTCCTTTGGGCAAAATTTACATTTTGTCTGACTAACATTCATTTGAAAAGTATTGATTTTGGACGTAGAATTGGATTTAGACTTTGTTGTGTAAGGCTTACGATCGTTAGTGTTCTTAATTTCGGATACAGACTCCAATGTCCTGTATCTGTTTGTTAAAAATGAATCAAATTCCGACCATTCGGGAATGTTAGTTTTGTCGCTAAGTGTCTGTTCCCAGAGAGTGAGGGTGGAATCGGGACTACAGTTCGAGCATAAATAGACGAATAATGGATTCCAACTTGCAACATCAATCTTATACATCTTAAGAGTAGAAATGCAGGAGTTAATATTTCGCTGAAGTTTTTTAATTGCATTTGCATTCTGTCGAAATTGGTGTCAACGTAAATAACGTTTTCAGTTGACCGTTGACCAAAACTCGTCTATTTTCGTATCGAGCACACAAGTTGGACCATGCGCTATTGAAACCTTCATTGGTAAGGGGACTCTTGGATACAATATCATTAGCTTCGCCTTTCGTCTTTTGAGACAGATGAAAAAGTCTCTCAACTGGACTTAATTTTGGATTTTTGATGCACACTGCAGTAAAAATGTCCCGGAATGTAGGTCAGGACTTGTAGTCGCCATGAAACTGATTGAGTTCAATTGGCGGAAGATTCACATGATTAGAGGAATTTATTTTAACATGTGGGGATGGACTAGGACAGGCAATAGATGCCGGAAGCAGATTATCACGGGCAGTGTTAAGTTTGGAGATGCATCTGCAGTATGTGGAGTATGAGGTTTTGTACTTTTCCTTGACTGTTTCTACTTCATCGGCCTCGTCCTCATTCGGATCTTCTCCATCCTCTTCTTCCTTGTTGCAGAGATCAATTAAGCACTGTTCGTAGACTTCTTTAAGTCGTTGCCATGTGGACCTGACTTCCTCCGTATGGGTTTCTATGAGGCAGCGTGTAGTTAGAGAAAAGTCATTACTATTTAGCGAAGCCTCAAACTCCACTAAACTATCACACAGACGAATAAATTTGTCTAATGACATCGGGACTCAATTCAATAATGACCAGTTAGGAGGAAATAATGTTATAAAAATGAACTAGTATACTTGAACAAGTATGGACGTAGAAAATTTGGATTACAAATTTGGTCCTAGATGTGATTTCGTAAATTCAATCAGAATTTTCCAGTCACCTTTCCGCAATCACTAATTGTAAGACACAGGTCGCAATTTGATGTACAGGCAAATAAATTCACCTATAAGAATAATCCTATTACAGAAGTATATATTTATATTTTCAATTCAAAGAGAATATTATTTTCTCACACTTTTCCTGTTTTCGACCACTGTGCCAATGTATCTTTTGTGATTGTATCTTAATGGAGGTGCATGTACAGACAGTTCAATAAAGTGTTCGAGATACAAAAAAAGAAAGGGAAACAAAATATATGTATTTTGCAACAATAAACATTGATCTCTGTAGGAAAATGGCACAGCTGGAAATGAAACGTTGTCTGATTAGAGCTGAGAGAATGAGAGGAGATGAAAACAGAGGAACTGATACGAGTATAACAGTTTCACTCTCAATGCAAACATCGGGAGCACAGTTGTATCACTCAAGTACTAATGATTATATGTAGCTCTCTGGAGACATGCGCAGTGCAATTCTTAGAAGTGAGCGCGTCAACGGCACCGAAATAAACTCAATGTGTTGATGGGCTGTAGTTTGTATAGATTGGAATAAGAGCGTGATAGTAAATGAAACGTAGAGAACTGATATGTACACGTGTTTAACCAATAACAGACAAATGAGTTGCTGAGCATGGATTGTGGATTGAGTGATATTGCTCGATCATTAAAGAGCATATAAGTGATTGTTTCTCTGTGACTGATTGCGTCTCTGTGACTGCAATAAATGTTTCTAGCAGAGCAGTGACTGCTATTGAACTTCGCCTGACAAAATATTAATAAAAAACACGTTGATTTTTAGCAAATTACCGTAGGCACCAACTACATGCTACGCACGTACTCTTCTTTATGCACAGATTCTATTCAAAATTTTCGATAATTTCCACTTATAAGACACTTTGTAGACAATCTTAGCATGAACTTACTGCGCTAATTTTTCGATGGGTTGATGTCGATCCTTTGTGTTTACCGGCAACTCTAGGTTGGAACTTGGATATTCTCGTTCTTGTTGGGCCTTCTGATTATTTCCCAGTTTACCGGCAACTGTAGGTTTTTTTTAATATTTCATTGATTTTTTGCTGTAGAAATTTGCACAGACCCGTATGCACTGTATCACACGTGGTTGAAACTGTTCGGTCTCACTCAGTCAACTGAAACAAGTAAATGACTTTAAATGAGAACAAACCAATGGAGATGTTAGTGGATTTGAAATCTCTCGTAACTGTCTATCCGTCTCGACATGGACCAAAATGTTTCGGTATGAAGGGCTTGTTTGAGATTGTGGAACTTGTACCGATGGATTGTGCAATAACAAAATACAATTACTGAGAGCCGAAAGAATCAACGAAACATAATTTGTGGTAAATGTTGGTTTTGTAACTTGGAGACCACGTTTGACATACAAACCAAAATGAAGAAAAGAAACGACTAAATCTCTAACTTGATTTGAATATGATCAACCTTTATTTCTTGAGATATAGTTCTGGTTTCTTTGAATGTTGGAAAAAGAAGAAACTTATTCTAAAAAGGAAATAGATTTTTCAATATGGCTTAGCAGAGCAAATGGTAGAAGAAGAATATTCAACGAATGTATCTTGGTTACTTTGCTATAAAAAAAGAAATTAGAGATTTTCATATGATGAATATTTGTAGTAGGGAAAAGATAGGGGTTTACGTTTTGACATAAACAATATACATATATTTTTTTTAAGAAAAAAGTAAATAGGAGACAACTTGCGATATGTTCAATATAAAACAAACTGAACTACGTACATTTTAGTTTATGATGTTGTTCTTGTATGATGTTTTTAAGGTTCATGATTATGTTGATGATGGGTTGCAATTTCTGGTGAGGGAGGTGTTGGCGTGATACCGAGATGCAGTGAAACACCAAAACATAAAGAAAAGAAAAACGAGATAGAGTTATGCTAATATTTTCAATTTTAATTTGTAAAGGTTAAAGGGTTTCGTTAGAAACAAGAATTTACCTTAGCGTGGGTTAACGACGATAGCGAGGGCTAACGACGAGGGTTAACGACGAGGGTTAACAACGTGGGTTAACGAAGACGTTGCTTAAACTTGTTTTCCCGAAAGCCTCTCTGCATCCGAACTAAGCGAATGTGGCTTCCAGGAGATATTGTAGAAGGGAGCTAAACTCTCCCCTACAAACAGGACAAGGCGAATTAGGTTCCTGGAAGGTATGCAGAGAAGATTCCCCATTGGTCTCCAAAGAGCGGCCATTTAGAGTGGTTAATTATAATGCTGTAGAAGGGGAAACAATTTATCGAACAAATACAATGTGCATTCCTAAATATACAGTCCACTCATTGTCGCATATCAGTGCTTTACTTTGTTAGCCAGTGATCTATTGTGTAGTGCTTATTTGTTATTTCTCAGTAAAGGCTACATATACACCCCCGCATTCTCGTTAACTCCGCTAGCCACTAGTGAGAAAAAGAAAAGCACTAACAACAATACGAATACTCATCTTGCCCTATTTCTACTTTTCCTTATTAGTCACTCTCGTACAACAATAACATTCTAATATTCCACGCGCCTTTTTGTAGCGTCTGTTTATTAACCTTCGATCTACTAACAAATTATTTCTCTCCACCAGTATTACTGTTCAATCTTTCGATTCCCAACACTCACTGTTGGTTCATTCTCGTTGTGTTGTTGATCGTGTGATATCAACAACAAATATCACTCTCATATTCCAGCCGTCTTGTTTAGTGTGAGCCGACTAACAAACACATGTACCAACAAGTTCTTACTCTCCCCACACATCTCTGTTGGTTCGTTGTCGTTGGTCTGTTTGTAGTGCGTTAGCCGCTCACTCAACACTGCTTGTGTTTTATTTTCTTTTGTGCGGTATTCGTTGTTACCACTGCGCATTTAATAAGAACATTTAAAGTATTATTTTGCGAGTTAATTAAAATCTCTTTTTGGGCAATTTTTATTGAAATTGTTGTAATTTTTTGCGAAAAAATAGATATTTACTTTTACAACAAAAAATATTTGTCTGTAAACTTATAGCATATTTTGAAATTTCGTGCACCCTACTGTCGGTAATTGCGATTTTCAAATTATTTTCGTAATTTTTGTTCCCTTTTTGGAAATATCTTAAATTTATTTGTTTTTTGTTGATCCTATCGACTATATTTGCTCTTTTTCATCGATCCTTTTGCAAGTTCGACTGTAGTGAGAATATAGATTGTTTGAACTTTTTTGCTTCGTTATCGTTTTTTTTTCTATAGAATCATGTCGGTCACTCCATTGACACAATTTATTTGTGCTTCCGATAATGTGGTAAAATATAGTGCGTCGTACCACATGCTTAAGCCGGAGAGTCACACCATTTTCAACCTTGAAATTCAAAGCTCGGAACTTCAAGAGTTGTGGTCTAAAGTCAAGGACAATTATGATAAGTGTATTGACTATTTGATGACTTTAAAGGGTATAACTTCCGATCAAATTTCGTCTGCCGATTCCAAATTTCAATCCTCTAGGCAAAGTTTCACTGAGTGTTTGTCGGAGATCAATGAAAATATTCATAACTTTAAGTCGGTGAAATCTCCTCCTGCAACTCCTGTCGTTGTTAATGCTAGCACACCGCAAACTACTTTAGTTCCAAATCCTCAACAAATTGGTAGTGCATCTAATCTGCATCCTATCGAACAGCCATGTTTCGTTAATGAAATTAATAGTTCGCGAAATAGTTTCAATATGAATATCCCAAATTCATCAAATATTGTTCAACCTGAATTTCCAAATCCTGCAGACGTCTCCATTTCTAATTGGAGTTTACCACCTAATGTCTCGAATACAATGCATAATCTCAACTTACCACCGTGTGAGATTGATGATTTCCATGGAGACTTGCTATCGTGGCCCACATTCCGGGACCTGTTCTCTGCCATGTTCATTAATAATTCTCGCCTAAGTGACATTGAGAGGCTTTGTCACTTAGTTCAGAAAACAAAAGGTGAAGCTAGGGAAATCGTGTCTAAGTTTCCACTCACCCATAAAAGTTTCGCTATGGCTTGGCAGTCATTGAAGGGTACGTACGACAATAAACGTGTTCTAGTTCATAATCATCTCAAGCTCTTATTCGACCTTCCCTTTAGAGAATCTTAATCTAGTTCTAATTCAAAAATTCTACAGCGTGGTATCAACGGCTGCATTTCTGTTATGTCAGTAGAAGACGTAGTTACGGATCATTGGGATCCAATTTTGGTATATATTCGTCAGCACCGTTTACCTAAAATAAGAGCAGCTTTGTGGGAGCAGAGTATAAAAGATAAATCTTCGCTTTCGTCGTGGGAAGACTTAAACAAATTCCTTACTGAAAGGATTCAAACTTTAGCTTGTTTACGAGACATGAGATGTTGTCCTTCTAGTCCGATTTCGAAAAATAAAGTCAAAACCCATATGGTTACTTCTGTGGTTAAAAATAAGTCGAAATCATGCATTCTTTGTAGAAATGAATTTCATTCATTACGCTCATGCCCAAAATTTAGAACTCTTTCGTTTGAAAAAAGCTTTGAAGTTGCTAAAAAACAGGGTTGGTGTTTAAATTGTCTCTCGGTAGGACATTCCGTCAAAAATTGTGCCAGTAGCCATAACTGAACTATTTGTAAAAATAGACATCATACTTTGTTGCATAGGCCTACTGCTTCTCCTCAATCATCTCGAATTGGTTCTCCTCAGTCCTCTAGTATTGGTTCTCCCTTATCGTCTAGGCCTTCGAATTCTATCGCGACAAATATTGTCAATATTCCACAAGTTGATGGTATATAGCTTCCACTTCCACTGGCGCTAGTCCGAGGGTAATGAATAGTCAAGTGTTCCATCCAACCCAAAATCGTAATGTCTTGTTGGGTACTGCTATGGTCAACATAGTTCATTTAGGAGTTTCGTACCCTGTTCGCGCTCTTATTGATCCCGGGTCAAAGGCTTCGTTCATATCTGAACATTTGCAAAATCGTCTTAAATTGCCCACTCAGGCAATCTCTGCAACCGTTTCTTGAGTAAATAGATCAACTTATGCCTCTTCCAAGAAAAATTGTTCAATTCGCATCGGTTCACACTTAGATTCTACTTCCTTTAGCCGATGTTCATCTCTTCAATTGTAGACCTGTAGATTTGTTGTTAGGGGCAGATTTGTATTCACAGATCTTGAAGGAAGGGACGCAACGAAATGTTTTGGGTTCCCTTTTAGCCCAAAACACGATATTCGGCTGGATTCTGACTGGACCTATGCCTTCGTCCTCAGTCCAGGTCTTTAGGACTGCGTTGGATTTTGCTGAGGATGAATCTCGCCACAGAACACTACACCGACTTTGGGGACTTCCATATGTTCCCAAATTGAAGCATCCTTCGCCGTCGGACATGTTCTGTGAGAGGAATTATCGTCGTTGCGTCCGATCAAAATTCATCTTATTTTCGTAATTCTCGCTTACCTGGAATTTCGATGCTAGATCAGTTCAGTTCGAACAGTTCATTCCTCCCCAAAGCTCTCATTCTCTAACGCTGTCATACATTGCACGTCATGTTAGAATTCAGCCTCGTAGCCTTCTTATCGATATTTGGTTCTCTAAAATTATACGTATTGTTACCGTTAAATCTTCTTACGATTTCTTGGTTGCTCTTTCTCGAAAAAAAATATTTACTCGAACCCTTCGATATGAAGTTGTATACGAATTCAGCGTGTCGTATCTTCAAAGGTTTGTTTATGTCTTCGTCTGCTTTTCAGTCAAAGCAGTTTCTTAGAAGTCATTTCTCCCTTGTGCTCTGCTTCATTTTGGCTGCTCTTTATCGTTTTTGTGTTGTCGCGTTTGTCATATGACTTGTTTATTTTTATTTACTTTCTTAGTTCACAGAGGCTTGCTTAACTTCTGATCCCTTTCGATACTGTTCAACTAACATCGGGTCATCTATCTAGTCGCTCTTCCTCGTTCGCCACAGTATCCAATAATAGTCGATATCCCTGTAAGTCTTATCAATAGTCTTCTCTAGTTAAAATTTGTAATATTTACTTCAATCCCACAATAGAAAAAAATCAAAATATACTTAGCTAATATTAATTAATTAGCTAATATTAATTTCTCTTCTACTATATCTTCTGGAAACCACATTCGCTTAGTTCGGATGCAGAGAGGCGCTTTCCAATGCTGTGGTCGTAGTTGTTGATCACGGCCTTGCTGTAGCTTTCTTGCCCATCGCAACATCACTTGCATTATCGTTCTCGTAGAGTAAACACTTGCATTCTCTCTATCGTTGAATAAACATCTCTCGCTATCGTAGTTAACGCACGCTAAGGTAAAGTCTTGTTTCAAACGAAACCCATATACTTTACAATAAAGATTGAAAATATTTACTAAACTATCTTTCTCTTTTCTTTATTTTTGGGGTTTCACTGCTACACGGTATCACGCCAACAACTACTAATTAATTTGAAATATAATTCAGTTGAAATTAAAATAAATTGTACCCCCATCGTTAGAATTTATTCACTACCTTTGTATACGTCTTTGAGTATTTCGCCCTAAGCACAAAAGGTAGTAGCAAAATCTAACGAGTAAAAAAATTCTAAACTTATTGTGTTTTTATTTCTTGTCATCTTTTGCTATAACGCAAACATTGGTCCTTCGAGCCGGATTCTACAATCAACCTCTTAACCTGAACAAGGAAAACGTACTACGACACCGTCAACGCAAACATTGGTCGGATCGAGTCGATTTCTACAATCAACCTCCTAACCTGTACAAGGAAAACGTACAACGACAACGTCGTCGCAAGCATTGGTCCGATCGAGCCGCATTCTACAAAGCCTCCTAACCTTTACAAGGAAAACGTTCACCGAAACCGTCGTCGCAAACATTGGTTCAATCGAGCCGGATTATTTTCAAGGAAAACTAATCTGTCTCCCTTTGTTTCTCCTTTCACGAAGGAAAATATCAACATCGTCGAGGACAACAACAAAACCTGCACAAAGATTCACCATCACCACACCAAATCTTTTTATTTTTAAAAATAATTATTTTTCAACAACACAGATGTGTAAATATTTTTTCGAATAAGTGATATTCGTGTTGTTATAAATAATTTATTTTCGCTGTATTTTCATATTCATACATTTCTTTTATAATTCAAATATATTTTATTGTTATTGTGTTCTTTCTTCTATTCTTCTTCTTGTTTGACAAACAACGAAGAAACAGAAAAACAATAACAACATGACATGAGAGAGTGATTGTCAATTCCGCATTACACCCACTATCACATGGGCATTTTTTTATTGAAAAAAAAAAAACATAAAAAAATTGGATATTTGTTCCTAACATAAGGTAGCCGGGCACAAAACAAAAGAATTAAGACGGCAATTTGGAGATCATTTAAATTATACACATATTGGCATAGAGAGATGGTCGTAAAATGAGGTCGTTGTCCTTGTTTTTTAGGTCCTATATCACAGTTGGAACACATAACACTGGACGTATACTATGAAACAAATAATTGATTACAAATGTTAATAAATTAGAACCAACACAACCTTACCTCTATTTTATTTTTTTAATTCATATTATTTACAATTCAATAGTGTCCCGCAGCAGGAGGCATAATTGGGACGAGTAAGCATTGTAATACTTTAATATATATATATATATATATATACTATTTTAATATACATTTGCAAAAGTTACAACAATATGGACTTTTATTGATTAATATAAAGTTCATAGCAGAACTGATTCAAGATCTTTTAATATATATTCTTTGCATGCTATCTTATAGTTGGAAATTTGGTGAATTTATTTTAAATTCTGTGGAAGGTTATTATAGGTTATTGCTTCCGTGTATTCTATGCGTTGCTTCGATTTTCCTAATCTACATTTGGGCAAGCTTAAGTTGATCATATTTCTTGTATTAAAATACGACTGATTCTGACAGAAAGATTTAGTGTGATAACCAATATTATTAAGCACTTGAAAATATAGTTTAGAACACCGTATTTATAAGGTCACAAAAAGACCAAAACAGGTGGTCATTTTTTTGCCGGCGGCTATATAAACAAGTGCGGCATTGTGAAAATGCACACATAAACAATCCAATTTTCGCACACCAACACACATATGTTTATAAAGCCACCGGTAAATTCCAATGCTGGATTCCAGTAAATAGGCATTGTTACAGCTCAAACTGGTTTGCTGTGACAATGCAAATTTGGAAAAGGTCAGTTTCGTTTCGGGATTCTAATTGCGCGCAACTAAAAGTGTTCCCCCCGTACCAAGTTCAAAACTAAAAATTTAAATCTTTACAGACACACAACACACCAAACATACAATCACAGCGACACCAAACAAAAATAAGGTGAAAACGAGAAATACCAAACCCACAGAAATTTACAACACAAGTCAAGAACCAAAAACAGTGAAACACAAAATCAACCGGTGAAATCCCTGCTGAGAAAGTGCATAATTTATAATAAATATATATTATCCTATGTTAAAACTGAATCTAAATTGAATTACATAAAACATGAATTTTTACAACAACAATGAATTTAAAACTTATACCTAAAATTTTTACTAGTTAAAAAATGAAATGAAATATGAAAACAACTACTTTAAAACTTAAGCCTACAATGTTATAACCAACACTGAAATAAAAAAATTGAAATATTAAACCTAAAATAAATTACCTAAACCTAAAATAAGTTAAACTATTGTACATAAAACAAACCCTAAAGCTACCAAAAATTGAACAATAAAAACCAATAGGAAATTGAATTAAATACTAAACAAAAAACAACTATCTTTCCATAAAAAAAGGAAGTAAAAGGTTAAAAGTACAAAATCTAAAATGAAAAAAACATTTGGTCCTTAGCGAGTCGAATAAGTGAGGTTATGAAAAAACTTAACCAAATTCCAAAAAAATTACAAGTACAAATTAAGGTTTATGGTGTATGTCCTAGTTTATTATATACTAATTCTATAAACAATACTCTTTTTATATGTAGATTGATATTCAATTTATGAACGAGTTATCGGCGCAATCTGTAGATCATATCGCAAACAAACTTGCTTCGACTCCCTGTTTCTCTAAAGAATTCATTTCTATGGCGGTTTTTATGATAAAGGTGCCATTTTACATGGAATAAACAGCCTATATATCGTCATCGTAAATGCAAACGGACCTAACTACACTATTACTAATTTTAAAGGAGAATGGAGCATTGCTCGAAATGTATTTATTTTTGAAACAAAAATTTTTTTGGTTTTAAAGGTTTTATTTATGTCAGTTACGTCCTTTTGACTTGATATTTTCTGAAACAAAAGGACGTAACTCCAACACAATTGTAGTACAAGAAAGTGAATAATAATTATCCGATCGAGACTAAAATTTGTACTGCGTACCAAATTGAGTCCGGAGTGACGTGTGTTAAGTTTTATTGAAATCGGTTCAGATTTAGATCATTAGTTAAAAAAATGAAGAAAAACCTTAAATTTGGGATACCGCTATATGGGGGCTACCGTAAAAACTTGACCGATATATATCATTTTCAATATCAAACATCCCAGATGTAACATTAATAAAGGTTTAGAATCTATCGTCAATATAGCGAGCTTTGGTTTTTTACATTTGCATTAATAAAAACATGATATTGTAGTTAAGTCCATCTGAATTTCTTTAATAAGATGGCGGTTTTTGACGTTATATGTCTAAATTTTTGGTGAACATGTAGTTTGATTAGACGAACAATAACACTGTGCGACACGAATTTTTTTCAGGGGTTATAATGTACCAATTCTGTTTAGGTGGAGTCCCTGGATCACGAAAATACCTTTGGTTTTTCTGGGTCACTTCGAATATTAATTTTATAACGGTAAATATAGGGAAAAACGTGGTTTCATGGATTTTCAATTTCAAAGTCGAATAACTTATTTACTTTATACCGGATTTATATTATTCTTTTTTTCTTTCGAAGAGTAGAATTTTTCCTTTCAAACAAGATATATATTTGGTAAATCGGTTGAAGATTGGCTGAGTTACAGCGGTTGAAATGTGAAAAAATACGCATAAAATTACAAAATTTATTTTTCTCATTTTCGAAAGCTTATTTAATTTTCTTCCCCGTAATATAATAAAACTTATACAGCTTGATATCATAATTTCATCGTACTGGCCGAAGAAAAATAAATTTTGTCATTTTTTCACATTTCAACCCTGTAACTCAGCCAATCCTTAACCGATTTACCAAATATATATATTGTTTGAAAGGAAAAATTCTACTCTTCGAAAGAAAAAAAGAATAATATAAATCCGTTATAAAGTAAATAAGTTATTCGAGTTTCAATTTGATCCATGAAACCACGTTTTTCTCTATATTTACCGTTATAAAATTAATTTTCGAAGTGACCCAGAAAAACCAAAGGTATTTTCGTGGTCCAGGGACTCCAACTAAACAGAATTGGTACATTAGAACCACTGAAAAAAATTTTTGTTATTTTGTAGCACAGTGTAATCAACCAAAAAGTCAATTTCGAATTTTTCTGTAGTTACGTCCGTCTGAATTTATTATGACGATATATATTCCTGATCAGCGTAAAGTTTTATGACGATTTATCCAAGTTCATCTGCCTGTTGTAATCACACTAGCCTCTAAAATAATTGAGAGAGATTTTCTGCAAGCAGTTTTGAAGTTAGGCTATATCGGTCCACGTTTTTTATTCATTTCTCTTTCGAGATGAGCTACATGATCGGAGTTGCAATGAAAAGGAAAACCAGAGAGATACTACATTCCCACCACTATGCGACGCGTTTCGCCGTTGGTTAAGCGGCTCGTCAGGCATATTGGGCAATGTGGCTTACAAATGTCTTTACTTGATAAGTTGTATTAATGTCGACTATTGTTGCAAAATTGCATCTATGAATTAAATTCAACCGTGTCAAGGTTCGGACATTTGGCATCACACCGGAACATTCCTTTTCAGAGCAAATTTGTCTTGTAGTGACGGACTTTTTTTCCATACAGACTACAATATTTTTCTTCAATGGTATGCAACTGCATATTGTGCAACCTTAGGAAGATAAGGAGGTGGCTTTGAACGCTAAGGCGCCGGACATCAACAGATGCCATGGGAACCAGGGTTCAAATCCCAGCCGGGCTCAAGCTGAATTTTTGAGTTTTGTTTTCATGTCTTTTTAGGGCGAAGGATCATTCATGTAAATGTTTTTTATTCATTTCTCTTTCGAGATGAGCTACATGATCGGAGTTGCAATAGCTCTCATATAAGGGTACACCCCAATTTTCGGTATTTCAGAGTTCTTGAACAAATTTCTCCACTAAAAATTATAAATATAGGTCGACTTTTTCGAGTAGCCTCCATATAACTGTACCGCCAATTTTCAGTATTTTGGGCGTATTTGTCGACTGAATTGGCTCTAATTAAGTACTTGAGTAGCAAATCCTTCCACAAAAACATTATAAATATATGTCAAATTTTTGGTTAGACTCCATGATGTGGATTTGTCAGCTGTTATTTGATCACGTATATATACAGATTTCACTGCATTGCTGATTTCTGTGGGTATTTTTCAATCAATAGCTTCTTCTTCTTTTTTTTTTTTTTTTTGTTAGGAATTACTCTTCGATAGGTCAGAAAATGCATAAAAAATATTAATTTTGAATGCAAAAAAACAAATTTCAGCAGTTGACAACTGTTATTTTGAACTTTATAATATTACAGCATACTTTAAGGAGAAACGTTTCTTGGACAAAAGCAGGGTTGCATTTGAAATTATTTCGATTTAGCATAGGATTTCGAGCAAATCCAGATATTGAGTACATTTAATTTTGTATGGTAAACCGTAAATTCAGCTCATTTTAGTAATTTAATCAAAATAATGTACTTTATCACTCTAAAAGCTATAGTCTAAGCACCCCTTAAGAAGTGGTAACTTTGACGGTCCAGTGTGCCATGAGTTGTCCAAAGTTGTATGAATCTAATTCCGTTACTATTTTATTCAAATATATGATTTCAAAAAAGACTTTTTGCTCCAGAAACTTGTTATCCGGCCTATAGTGCAATGGTAAAAACTAAAAAAGGCTTTACCTTCAATTAGTTGACAAGAGCAGTAAAATAAAAACAAAAAAATTAAAAAATATCAACAGAAACGTTCGCGTTGGTTGGGACGTGCAAAAGTTATGGAGATTTTAATGTTGACCTAAGAACAAAATCTTAAAATCACGCAGTTAATTATATCGACCAAAAGCGTGAAACATGAATATGGAGATATTATAATAATCATGAAAAAGTTATACATTTTCGCAAAATATAATAAAAATATAAGAGATTACACAATTATTTTAATTGTATTTGATGTTTTTATTTACCATCCAAAAATTAATTAAAAATTAGTATATGATCCAAAATCGGTGTAGCCATATATCGAAAAATTGCCATATATAACAATGGTAACTTGTTGTCTATATTTATACACCTTATGGATTATAGCAAGACCCTTCCAATAAATAATGGGATTCTATAAATAGGAAAAAATCTTAAAATGAAACTATATTATGAAATATATATTTTAAATTGCGTCTAATTCGCGCAATCGTCAAAATCATTTGATGCCGGGGAAACACTGAAAGTTGTCTTCCAATACATTTATATTTTGCGAAATTTAATTTGACGGCACACCTTGTACTGGTGTACCCAACAACTCGTAAAACGCGAATAATTTCCGAAAACTCCATACGTCTTTAACGCACAGCCAGTACCCTAACAAAATACATCGTGCTATACCTATTAGGCTATATCGGTCCTCGTTTAGGCATAACTCCCTTATAAGGGAACCCAATTTTCGGTATCTTAGGGTTCTTGAACAAATTTCTCCACTAAAATTTTTCTAGTAGCCTCCATATAACGGATACATACATATTTCTCTGCTTTCCTAATTGCTGTGGGTATTTTTCAATCAATAGCATTTTTTCATTAGGAATTGCTCTTCGATAGGTCAGAAATGCATAAAAAATTATAATAATTATGAATTTAAAAAAAAAAAATCAGCAGTTGACATGTTAAACTGTTATTTTGAACTTTATAATTTTACAGAATACTTTAAGGAGAAACGTTTCATGGGCAAAAGCAGGGTTGCATTTTAAATTATTATTTTGAACTTTAAGGAGAAACGTTTTTTTGGACAAAAGCAGGGTTGCATTTTAAATTATTTCGATTTAGCATAGGCATACGTTTTAGTAATTTAATCAAAATAATGTACATTATCACTATAAAAATTATAGTCTGTGTGCGCCTTAAGAAGTGGTAATTTTTACGGTCCAGAATGCCATGATGTGGCGTTGGCAAATTGATTTTTTTTTGAGTGGCCTAAAGTGTTATGTGTGATTCTGTTACTATTTTATTCAAATATATGATTTCAAAAAAGACTTTATTGCACCAGAAACCTGCAATCGGGCCTATAGTGCAATGGTAGAAACTACAAAGGGCTTTACATTCAATTAGTTGACAAAAACAGTAAAATTAGAAACGTTCACGATGGAGACTTTAATGTTGAACATAACAAAAAAATATTAAAATTACGCTGTTTATTATATCGACCAAAAGCGTGAGATTGGAATATGAAGATATTATAATAATCATAAAAAATTTTCAAATTTTCGAAAAATGTAAAATATACAATAAAAATATTTGAGATTACATAACAATTTTAATTATATTTGATGTATTTTATTACCACCCTAAAATCAATCAATCAATCAATGCTCTAAACACCACCATTATAATTTGTAAACACGATACAGGCCACAGTTATGGACCAATCTTCACGAAATTTTCTATGCAGGATGGGTTCTGCCTAATAAAGACTATTTTTGGAAGGATCAATTAATATTTAGGGGGTGAAATGGACCAAAAACTTTATTTTTGTCCGATTTTCTGCTCGCCCCAGAGGCCGCAATTATGGTCCAAACATCGCGAATTTTTACACGGAGAAGGGAATCGGGCGCTAGTTTTGATAAAGATCGGCCAATATTTGGCGGGTCAAAAGTCAGGGGACTTTTATGTGAAAAATGACAATATTTGTATTCTATAGCGCATATATTTACCCCTGAAGGACATAGACCCGAGAAGTTGATAATATATCCAAGAGGAGTGGTTGACCTTTAAATTAATACCAATTATATTGTCGTATGTACGGATGTGGGAGTTACACTTAAATATTTACTGGTGCTTACGTATTCATATATTATTTTGTAACCCATTACCACACTAGAGGGCGGAAATATAACGCTGATCGCTGTATATAGGAGCTGAATCAAAATTTGAAACTAAATATAAAATTTCCGTAAAAATTTCTTTTACCCTCCAATGCCCCGGAATGCCATATTAAAGCTTCAAAAATGAGAATGGCTATATATTATTCTTATACCCTACACAACTATGTTGTCAGGGTATTATAGCTTTGTGCAGCCCCAAGAGTTTGTAACGGTTCAAAAAGAACATATTGATTTAATCATATTCTCATTTAATCATATTGTTATTATCATTTAGTCATATTATTATTATTGAATCACATTATTATTGTCAGCAAATAACTGACCTAGACTTAATTATTGTTTTTAATCACATTATTATTGTCAGCAAATAACTGACCTAAACTTATTTATTGTTTTGTGTATGCAGGCCAGTAACCCAAATAAAGAAACAACTCGAATGGTTTCACAACTGCATGGGTTACGGGCTGAAGAATAATGCTGATTATACATATTTAGTTAATTTTAGAGTAATTCAAAAATTGTATAAATATTCAATACAAAATAAAGATTCTTTGTAGATTACAAGAAATTGTAAACCTACAAAGATTACGTGATTTAAGTGTCTCGTACATCAATATTAATAACAAATTTAATCATTTTTTGGTGACCCCGACGTGATTCCAACAGGAAGTTTTGGTGACCTCGACAAACAACAAAAATTTCAGGAACCCCCTTTTTTGAGCTTTGGAACAACAACAGGAGGAAATTGCCTGTAACTTATCATCATACAACAACAGGAGGAAATTGCCTGTAACTTATCATCATAAAACAACAGGAGAAAATTGCCTGCAACTAATCATCATACAACAACTGCTGCTACGCACTAATACATCAACAAACAACAATGGCAAACGTCCAAGAGCTTATTTCTCAGCAGGAAGAAAGAGCCAGTAATTTCGAAAAATTCGTCTCTACTATAAAGAAGGCCCCTCTTGAAAGAAGAACGGAAGAGTTCTACAAGGGCAAACTTGATGAACTAAGGCTGTTATGGCAGAGTTTCGAGAAGGCAGAAAACAGAATTCGCGATGATCCATCATTGTCGGAGGATGATCCGTATATTGCTCGGAATCTATATAGAACAATTGGAGAAAAGTTCAGCTCAACAATGGAATATATAGACGCGGAAATGAAGAAACTGATGTCTGCCAAAAGTAAGCCAGTTCCCACCTTGAGAGAGAAATCGACTGAAGTTGTCGCAGGAGACAAAATACCTACCCGTGTTGATGGACTTGCCAGAATGATAAATGCTCGAATGATTGCCCTTAGTCGTCACTTACAAGGCTTGGGCACAATCGAAGCAGAACAGCCGAAGCAATTTTATAGCATCAAAGAAGATACTATAAAGAAGCTATGGAATCAAATAACGGAGCTCTACGATGAAATATTGCAGCAGATTGAAGATCCATCGAAAATTGGATTGAGTCAAGAAAACTACGATCTGCTGGAAGATTCGGTACAAGACAACTTAATAAAACTAGCAGTCTTGAAAGACAAATGCAGCGAAACCGTGACCATTGCACCTCAACTGGGGAGTGACATTATAGCACACAGTTCACTCCCACTACCAAAGGTAACAATTCCTCAATTCAATGGGGATTGTTTGAAGTGGCGTCAGTTCTATGAACTTTTCTTGGAGATGGTAGACAAACAGTCTCTTCCAAGTGTTCAAAAAATGTGGTATCTCAAAACCAATTTATCTGGCGAGGCTAGCAAACTAATCAGCCATCTATCCTTGACAGAGGATAATTACAAAACGGCATGGATGTTGCTGCAAGAACGTTATAACAATAAACGGGTTCTCGTTTCCACTCTGGTAGAACGGATTCTGAGTCAACCAAATGGAACCTCATCAACGGCTTCCATCAAGGCTCTGCATGACACTACAAAGGAATGCATGCTAGCCCTCAACAATCTTCAAATCGACACTACGTCTTGGGATGCTCTATTGATTCAATTGATCACAAAGAAATTGGATCACGCGCTGTACATACGATTCATGCAATCACTGACGAATCCGAAGGAAGTTCCTACTATGAAGGAGCTTTTTGCATTTCTGGAACTACAATTTGAGTCAATGGAATCGATTGGAAAAGCGGCATCTACTCACAAGGGTTCAATCAAAACTGTTTCGTCCGTAATATCAGTGGAGGATCACAGGAGTTGTAAACTATGCAAGAACGACTCCCATCCAATTTATCATTGTAAGAAGTTCTTGGCGATGACAGAAGGTGAGCGATTGAAATGGATACAGCAACAAAAATTGTGTGTAAATTGTTTCAAATCGGACCATGTAGCAAAAACTTGTTTTTCTGGCAACTGCAAAATATGTAGTAATAAGCACAATACATTGCTACATTTGCCAAAAAAGTCTCAACCATCACCGAAGGTTTCAAATCAAACACCACCAACAAAAAGCAATACCCTGTTACATTTCACCACGAAAGATGCAACAGGGGGCAGTACATCAGTGCTGTCACCTCAACAGCCACAGACAGTGGCGTCGGCAAACAGGAGCCAGTCCTATGTCCTTCTAGCAACCGCGAGGGTTTCCATCAAGGCTAATAACGGAAGGTCTTGCGAGTTCAAAGCTATTTTGGATTCCGGCTCACAGATTAACATCGTATCAGAGCGATTAGTGCAGAGGTTGGGCATTGAGCCCATAGAAGCGTCTCTCTGCATCGAAGGTGTTGGAGGAAGAGCAAAAAATTCTAATCAAAGGGTGAACGTAGAGCTTCAGTCGCTAACAAGCAGTTTTCGGACGCGGCTGGAAGCGTTTGTGTTACCA
This sequence comes from Musca vetustissima, assembly GCF_032173495.1. Taxonomy (NCBI): domain Eukaryota; kingdom Metazoa; phylum Arthropoda; class Insecta; order Diptera; family Muscidae; genus Musca; species Musca vetustissima. The sequence goes on along the minus strand of NW_026886521.1, from coordinate 2,917 downwards.
AACATAGTTCCACCACAACCAAGCACAGACATCGACGTGTCATCATGGCCTATACCGGAAAATATAAAATTAGCAGATCCATACTTTTACAATACAAGCAAGATAGACGTACTGCTTGGCGCAGAATTTTACTTCAATCTGATTTTGTCACAAGAGATTCGTATGTCCAAAGAGCTACCGATATTGAAAAACTCGAAACTGGGCTGGATTGCTAGTGGAAAGGTCAATGCAAAATCAGAAACAACCACGTGTGCAGTATTCGGAGAAGATGATCGGGCATTGGAAGAATTATTAAAAAGGTTTTGGGAACAAGATGATGTAGGCGAAGACCAGAAAATGACTCTAGCAGATGAAAGGTGTGAGAATCACTTCCACCATAATACAATAGTCAATGAAGATGGTCGTTTTGTTGTACGATTGCCATTTGCAGATGATGCAGATAAACTATCCGAGTCCCTCAATATTGCAACGTCCAGATTCTTCTCATTGGAGCGGCGCTTATCGAAGGATGCGAGTCTTCGAGAGCAATACGTCAAATTTATGAAGGAGTATGAAGAGCTGGGACATATGACAAAAATACAATCGAGAGAGGTGCGCGGCAGCCACTACTATATCCCACATCATTGTGTCCTTCGCCCAGATAGTAGCACAACTAAACTGAGAGTCGTGTTCGATGCATCCTGCAAGTCCTCATCTGGATGGTCACTGAATAACGTGTTGCATTCAGGCCCAAAGGTTCAAGGCGATTTGTTTGGAATGTTGTTGCGATTCAGACTTCCACGATTTGTGTTTACAACAGATATTGAGAAGATGTACAGACAAGTACTGGTCGACAGGAGGGACCGCAAATATCAACTGATTGTGTGGAGAAATTCCCCGGACAGGGAACTTGAGCATTACATGTTAAATACATTAACATATGGTACAACATGCGCCCCTTATCTGGCTACAAGGTGTCTGAAAAAACTAGCAGATATGAACCTACACAAATATCCATTGGGTGCACAAGTACTTCAAAAGAACTTCTACGTTGACGACGGCATGTGCGGTTCCGACAGTCTATCAACGGCAATCGAGATGCAGAAGCAGCTAAATAACTTATTGTTGCAAGCAGGATTTAGACTGCGAAAATGGTGTGCTAACCACTTGCAACTCCTTCATGGAGTTCCACCGGAAGATAGAGAAGTGGACCTCAACTTCGATAATTCATCAACCAAGGTTCTAGGATTGACATGGATTCCTCAGGTAGACAGGTTCTGTTTAAAGAGTGGTGTGGATGAATGTGAAGTTGTTACCAAGCGAAAGGTCACCTCCGATCTAGCAAGATTGTTTGACCCATTAGGAATTGCAGGTCCTGTAGTCTCAGCAGCAAAGATTTTTATCCAACAATTATGGAAGAATAAGATTGCTTGGGATGATGAGCTGCCACCGGAGATGGCAGCATATTGGTTATCGTTCCGTGATAATCTTAAACTTTTGAACGATTTCAAATTACCCAGACATATGTTCGACGGAGAGAAGCCGACGAAGGTTGAACTTCATACGTTTGTGGATGCTTCAGGGAAGGCATATGGAGCGGTGATATATCTCAGGGCTATGTTGCAAGACGGAAGGCAGATAGTACGGCTTCTTTGTTCAAAGTCGAAAATAGCACCAATTAAGGAGGTCACATTGCCAAGGCTAGAACTGTGTGCAGCTGAATTAGGAGCAAAACTGACTACGAAGGTCAAGGCAGAACTTGGTTATGAAGACGTAAAGACTATTTATTGGTCAGACTCAGAGATTACCTTATACTGGATCAACTCGGAACCATCAACACTGAAAACGTTTGTTGCCAACAAGGTGAAATACATTCAAGACAGGACACTAAGCACTCAATGGCGGCATGTTGGGACAAAAGATAATCCGGCAGACTTTATATCCAGAGGTATGAAGGCAGATCGACTGTCAGGATGTATGATGTGGTTCTATGGGCCCACCTTCTTACACGGAAATGAGTCCCTTTGGCCAAAACCTTTCTTCAAAAATGGATCAAATCAAACAGATCTTGAGTTTAAGGTGAAGTCTACAGTATCTGCAGTAGCTTCACGCAGTGGGTTGCAGGATATAATCTATGGAATTAACCACAAAAATTCATTCAGCAGATTACAGCGAGTTGTGGGTTATGTTTTGCGGTTTACCGAGAGGGTGAAGCGACAAAGGTATGGAGGTTCGACAGAAGTGTTGACCCCGGCAGAATTAGATCAAGCTATGCAACTGATAGTAAAAACGATTCAGATATCAGATTTCGCGAAAGAAGTGCAGCAGTTGAAGAAACATGGTGCATTGGACAAATCCAGTTCAATACACAGTTTAACTCCCTTTTTGGACGACAAGGGGATATTAAGGGTTGGTGGAAGGTTGGAACAATCAACCTTAGCATATGACGCTAAGCACCCAATGTTGCTACCATACAACGATCCTATTGTTAAGCTGATCTTGGATCTGATTCATAGGAAAAACAAGCATTGTGGATCACAATTACTACTGGCATCATCGAGACAGAGGTTTTGGATCATAAAAGGGAAGACGATGGCACGGAATATTGTACAAAACTGTGTGAGGTGTACCCGTGCAAAACCAATGTTATATAATCAAATCATGGGAAATCTCCCATCTAGCAGAGTCACTCCAGCAAGGCCATTTATAGTATCCGGCGTCGACTATTGTGGACCATTATGGGTTCATTACAAAATTAGAGGCAAACGACCACACAAGGTCTATGTTGCCGTATTTTGCTGTTTTGCTACAAAGGCGGTTCATTTGGAAATAGTGACAGATTTGACAACAGAAGCATTTATCGGTGCGTTGAAAAGATTTATTGCTCGTCGTGGGAAATGTCAAACTCTTTATTCAGACAATGCGACTAATTTTGTGG